>NW_026057585.1:2044831-2183121 GCF_023721935.1 Panthera uncia
TCTTCTTCTTCTTCTTCTTCTTCTTCTTCTTCTTCTTCTTCTTCTTCAGACTTCATTTTTTTAAAAGTAATTTTTACACACGACGTGAGACTCAAACTCACAACCCTGAGATCAAGAGTCACAGGCTTCACCAACTGAGCCAGCAAGGTGCCCCTTCTCAGGCTTTTTCAATGGCTTTTACAAAACAGTCACAAAATTGGGTTAAATGAAGACCAACTACTTTGTTTAAAATAAGAGATGAGAACATACCTGGATTTTAAGAAGCCAAGATTTTCTGTTGGGTAACAGCATTTCTCAGAAAAGGATTTTCCTTTTGACAAGGTAAATATTTAGGAGTAAGTTCTCCTCCCCTCCCCCTTATATTGGGAAATTGTATTTTTAGCATTGTTTTGATGTTGCCACAGCATTCAAAAATAATTATTGGAGCGCCTGGGTGGCTCAGTTGGCTAAGTGTCCCACTCTTGATTTCAGCTCAGGTCATGATCACATGGTTCGTGAGTTCAAGACCTGCGTTGGGCTCTGTGCTGACGGTGCAGAGCCTGCTTGGGATTCTCTCTCTCCCTCTCTCTGCCCCTTTCCCTCTTGTGCACTCTCTCTCTCTCTCTCAAAATAAATAAACATTAAAAAAAATCTTCTCTAAAAAAATAACTATTAACAGGGGAAGTTGGCAATGAATTTTTTTTTTTTTTTACAACCAGTAGAACACTGAGAAACTACTTGTTGAGAAAGAGGTTATAGCCATCTCGTCTATATTAAGAGGCCAAAGCATTACACCGATGTGATGATAAATCTTTTCTTTTTGTGTCCTTTATTTTTCCCTTCCACCACTATTCTGTATCAGCCATGAGGTTGCTGTTGGAGTTCAGGGACAAATAAGAGGTCATATAATGTAGGTCATTGCATAATGATGAAATGTCAATTCTGTGGTCTGTCTGTAAGGCTCTGTCCTTCAAAGTAAGATACACTGTGCTGTGATGGTTGTGAAGCTATCACTCCATGTTAGCGATTCATTATTTTTAGTTCACATGCTTGTGATTTACTTTCTTTCAGGTTGTTATGTGTTCAATCTTCACAAGTCATTTCCAATTTACCTGGTGAGGAAAAAACCAATGGAGAGGTTATGTCCACATGTTTTTTTAAGGTAAGGAGGTCTAGAGCTATGATCAAAGGCATAAGATGTGGAAAATTGTTCATTTAACAAACGTTTTAAAGATTTTATTTATTTATTCATTATTATTTTTTAGAGAGGGAGGGGCAGAGAGAGACTGTGAGAGAGGATCTTAAGCAGCCTCCACACTCAGCCTGACTTGGGGCTTTATCTTAAGACCCTGAGATCATGACCTGAGCTGAAATCAGAGGAGTTGGACGCTTAATGGACTAAGCCAGCCAGATGCCACCTAAAGATTTTATTTTTAAGTAATCTCTACCCCCAACATGGGGCTTGAACTCATAACCCAGAGGTCAAGAGTTGTGTGCTCTACTGACTGAGGCAGCCAGGTGTCCCTAATGAACTTTTTAATACCTTTGTTTAAGGCATTGAAGTGCTAGGAAAACAAAGATGAATAATATACAACCCTATCCCTTGAAGAACACAGTCTTTTTTTTTAAATATAATTAATTGTCAAATTGGCTTCCATACAATACCCAGTGCTCATCCCAACAAGTGCCCTCCTCAATGCCCATCACCCACTTTCCCCTCTCCCTCACCCCCCATCAACCCTCAGTTTGAAGAACACAGACTTAACACAAGATTATGAGCCAAGAGAGAAATGATAGAAGGTAGACAAATAGCAGAGCTGACAACTTGTGCCCAGGAAGTGTGGAGGCTGCCAGAACCTTGTTTTACTCACCTCAGTGAAGATCTGATTTTGTCAATGCAGATGTGAGGGATAGACTCGTGAGGGATAGACCTGTGCCATGAAAGCTCACAGAGACTGATGCCTAAACCTGAGGGTCAACATAATTTGTTTTCAGGGATATTGTACATTTATATTAACTGCAGTATTCTTGTTCAATGCTCTAGATAAGTGTTCTCCAATAAAAATATAATACTATCCACAAATGTGGGCCACAGAAGTAATTTAAAATTTTCTAGTATCCATATTAAAAAAGTAAAAAGAAACAGATAACATTAATTTTAATAATATATTTTATTTAACCCAGTATATCTAAAATGTTATTGTTTTAACATATAATCAATATATACTTATTGCTGAGATATTTTACATTCTTTTTTTCATACTAAGCCTTTGCAAGCTGGGGTGGATTTTATACTTAAGCACAACTCAGTTAGGAGTAGCAACATTTCAAGTACTCATGTGCCCCGTGGAGGTCTAGGATATCCCCTTCCTAGAAAAAGAAAAACTGGGAGGCCAGTTAATTACAGCATGGAATTAGAACTGAAGGTGCTAGATGGTTGGGGGATAAGTTGTTGGTCTGGCAAGCTGGATGAACTTACTTTGATCCCCATTAGAATATACCTTTTTCATTGTTTTAGTATTTATTCAAAAATTTTAAACATTTTATTTATTTTTGAGAGAGCGAGACAGATCAGAGTTGGGGAGGGGGAGAGAGAGGGGAGTACACAGAATACAAAGTAGGCTCCAGGCCCTGAGCTGTCAGCACAGAGGCCGACGCAGGGCTTGAACCCATGGACTGCAAGACCACAACCTGAGCTAAAGTTGGCTGCTTAACTGACTGAGCCACCCAGGCGCCCCCATTGGTTTAGTATTTATTGTATTAAGCATGTCTTGCCTCAGGAGTATGAGACTACTATGGCCAAATTCTTCTGATTTTATGTAAACTGCTTTCTTCTATTAACATACTTTGTATTCAAACAGGTTTTTAAATTTCTTTACCTCTTTTATATTTGGCCGTGTTTGAGTACAGAGAAGTTAATCTGATTTATATGTGTCTAATCTCTTCACCCACGCAGTTATTTTCTTTCATGGGGATTAATACCACAATTGGCTAACTTTATCCATGATGTATTTTTAAAAATAAATATTTTTAATTATAAATGTATTTTAAGAACGTAAATTATAATCATATTACTAAAATTTTGGAAAATAGAGAAAAACAAATAAAAGCTACCATAATACAATAATTGTTTATTATAGTGCATATTTTTATTTAGTTGGAATCATAGACTATAAATTCATATTGTTAATTTTATCCCTTAATATAATAAGACATAAAAACTTTCCCCCATATTATTAGAATTTCAAATGAAATGGTTTTTGAAACAAATGGAATTTCAAATGAAATAGAATTTTACTCTGTGCATATGCCTAATTTATCCAATGTTTTTTTTCTATTTCTCTCTCTTTGTCTCTCTCTCTCTCTTTGTATAAAAAACACTGTAGTGAACAGCTTAATACTGTGATTGCATTCCCATATTTTAGGGTAGTTCCTTAGAATGAATTCCAAGAAGTAGAATTTCTAGATTAAAGGGCATTAATATTTTTATGATTCTTAATTGCCTATTTTCCCAAAGGACTTTTTTTTGGGTAATGTTTATTTATATTAGAGAGAGAAAGTGAAGGAGGGGCAGAGAGAGGAGACAGAATCTGAAGCAGGTTCTGAGCTGTCAGTGCAGAGCCCGATGCCAGGCTCCAACTCACGAACCGTGAGATCATGACCTGAGCCAAAGTCAGATGCTCAACCAACTGAGCCACCCAGGCACTGCCTCCCCCCCACCCCCAACAAAGGATTTCTAACAAGCTATCATTGATTATGAGAGTAACAGTTTTACTTCACTCATAATGGTTATTATCTGTCGTAAAACATTTACTTATTTAATAGGCTTATACATTCATTTATTCATTAAATATTTATTGAATACTTATTATGCTCCAGGCAATGTCCTCCCAACACAGCAGTGAATAAAACAGACAAAAGTTCCTGCCCTCACAGATCCTCTTGGGAGAAAAAAATCACCTGGATAAATAAATAAAACATGTGCTAACAGATAAAAATAAAGCATGAAGGAGAATTGGGTGTCATCAAGGTGAGCATTTTAGTTAGAGTGGCTTTTAAAGGTCTCATTGAGTAACTGACAAAATTTGAAAATATATTTTAAATCACAGGCCAGGGGCGCCTGGGTGGCGCAGTCGGTTAAGCGTCCGACTTCAGCCAGGTCACGATCTCGCGGTCCGTGAGTTCGACCCCCGCGTCAGGCTCTGGGCTGATGGCTCGGAGCCTGGAGCCTGTTTCCGATTCTGTGTCTCCCTCTCTCTCTGCCCCTCCCCCGTTCATGCTCTGTCTCTCTCTGTCCCAAAAATAAATAAAAAATGTTGAAAAAAAAAAAATTTAAATCACAGGCCAAAGAAAACTTGCAAGTATAGAAGCAAGAACTTTTTTTTCCTGAACATTTGAGAATTACTCATGTAATGTTCTTCCTCCCCAAATACTTTGATGTGTTTTTACTGCAGAAATATTTCTCCTACACAACCAAAATGTAACCATCAAAATAAGAGTATTAACACTGAGACATTAATACTATCTTATTCTCATACCCCAGTCAGATTTTGCCAATTGTCTGAATAATGCCTTTTATAAAAAAAGGATCAAATTCTGCATCAAATTGTTGCTTTTAGTTATCATGTCTCTTTAGTATCCTTCAGGCTGAAACAGTTTCTCAGTGTTTCTTCAACTCTTGTGACCTTGATACTTTTGAAAATTCCAGGCCACTTATTTTGTAGAACATCCCCTAATTTAGATTTGTCTGCTGTTTCCTCGTGATCAGACTTAGGGTTATTCATTTCTGGTGGGACTATGACAGAGACAATGTTATGTTCTTATTGTATCTTATCAGGTGACACATAATATCCGTTTGCTCCATTAGGGATAATGTTTACTTTGATCACTACAATTGTAGTATCAAAGATAGTATCTTTCAATCTTGTCCACTGTGTTTTATTTTATTTTTTTAACGTTTATTTTTGACAGAGAACGCGAACGGGGGAGGAGCAGAGAGAGCGGGAGCCCGATGATCCCAGGTGCGCCCTGTGCTGTCAGAATAGAGCTGGATGTGGGGCTTGATCTCATGTACTGTGAGATCAGGACCTGAGCTGAAATCAGAAGTTGGATACTTAAAATGACTGAGCCACCCAGGTGCCCCTCAATCTTGTCCACTGTAAAATTGTTCCTCTTCTCTTTGTAATTAAGTGTTTTGTGGGGAAAAACTTGATCACATTCCTCATCAGACTTTCAGTTTGTTTGTTTCTATGTATGTGAGCTCATAGTTTCCTATTTTAGTCAGTGAGTGAGTGTCATTTCTTCAGTGTTTAAATTGTTTTTAGATTTTCCCATTGGAACCCCTTCAAGCTTAGCTTCTGTGTCCTTTTGACATGCCCCCGTCATTCTTTGAGCACTTCCTTGTTTTCAGGCATGCCAGCAAGTTCCAGGCTTATCTTGTACTTTCCTGGCCCAGCCCTGGAATCAGCTGTTTCTCTGAGGAGCCCTTAAGAATGCTGTTTTGAAGCCATTCCCTGGGGACTAGGTGTGCTCATTGCTACAGGGATTGAATGGAGTTGCTCCTCCCAGGCCCTTTTTTTTTTTTTTTTTTTTAAGAGAGAGAGCGAGCGCAAGTGAGCCAAGTGAGAGAGAGAGAGAGAGAGAGAGAAAAGGAGAGAGAGAGGGGGCAGGTGAGTGCAGCTCACCTGAAGTGAGGCACGAGTTTACCCAAAGCAGGGCTTGGGCTCACCTGAAGCAGGACTTGAACTCATGAACTGTGAGATCATGACCTGAGCTGAAGTCAGATGCTTAACTGACCGAGCCACCCGGGTGCCCCTCCCAGGCCCTCTTAATGGACAGTGAATATATGTGTATGTGTTTGTCACTTTTGCATATATACACACAATATATATATACATATCTACCTATCTCTGTATATCTATATTGAAAACCATGGTTCACTCCCAATTTCAATCCAACACCTCAGTGTTCACTCTAGTTTTATCCCCTTTGCATCTTTATACCTCTGTAATCTAACAGAAATTAGTTCCCCTTATCCTCAATTTATTTACTTACTTGATCAAACCCTCTGTGTATTATCAATCTCTTCCTCTGCTGCCACACCTTTCCCTGACTCAATGCCTTTTTTTTTAAAATTTTTTTCAATGTTTATTTTTCAGAGAGACAGAGAGACAGAGAGACAGAGAGACAGAGCACGAGGGAGGGAGGGGCAGAGAGAGAGGGAGACACAGAATCCAAAGCAGGCTCCAAGGTCTGAGCTGTCAGCACAGAGCCTGACGTGGGGCTCGAGCTGGTGAACTGTGAGATCATGACCTGAGCCAAAGTTGGACACTTAACCAACTGAGCCACCCACGTGCCCCTCCATGCCTTTTCTAACCTCATTCAGCATGCCTCCACCTTGCTCAGGTCTGACATCGCATGCCAGGCCATCCCTCTGCAAGGGTGCCCTCCTTACCCTTCTTGACTCTGACACACCACTGTGGGCTAGTCTACCTTGTTCTGCCCCATCCTAATGTCTTTAAGACTGAATTGCTTAGGAAAGGAAGGGAATGGGAGGAGGAAAAGTGAAGGAAAATTTTTAGTGAAGACCCAAAGGAAATGGAAAAGCTAACTCTTTGATTCCTTGGTAAGACCACTCCAGATAAGGAATAGCAGGTGTAAAGGCTGGGTAATAGGAGCATGGCTGGTGTGGTGGAGGGATACCAAGGCCATGCGGCTGGAACAGTGTAAACAAGAAGGATGGAAACATTAGATAAGCTTATGGAGATAAGGGGTAGAGAAGGGTAAGAAGGGGATAGATCAGGTAGGGCTCCTAAGGTCTTTGGATTGTACCCTCAATGAGAATGAGAAGTTATGGGAGAGCTGAGCAAAGGAGTGAGGGCATCTATCTTAGGTGTTAAGAGGTTCACTCTGGCTATTCTGAAAACAGGAAGAGGGGCAAGGACAGAAGCCAGAACACCAGTTAGGAGGCTATGGCAATAATCCAAGAGAAAGATGATGGTGGCTTGCGTCCTGGTGGTGATGGGGGAGGTGAATTGAATTCTGAATGCGTTTTGGAGGTGGAGCTGACAGGAATTGCCGACCGATGAGATGTGGCATATGAAGGAAAAAGTGGAGTCAGGGTGGTACCAATATTTTTGGTCTGGGCGACAGGAAGAATGGAATTGCCATTACTTGAGAAGGGGAAGACTGCAGGAGAAACTGGTTTGGGAGAGGGAGGCTCAGTAGTTCAGACTGAGATATATTTTCATTAAGTTTGAGTCACATGTTAAAAATCCGAGGAGAGATGTTAAGTGGGCAGCTGGCATTCCAGTCCAAGCTGGAGATATAAATTTGGGGAATCATTGATAAATAGATGCTATTTAAAACATGAGACTGGATGAGATCATTAGGGAATGAGTAGAGATTGAAAAAAAGAGAAGTCTCAGTACTGAGTTCTGGGAACACTTCAACATACAGAAGTTGGGGAGACAGGAGCAAACGAGACTAAGAAGGACCTACCAGGAAAGTAGGAGGAAAAGTAGGTAAATAGGTTACCTCATTGTTGCTTTCATTTACATTTCTTTCACGACTGGTTGCAAGTTCCATTGTAGATTGTTTATAACATTTATCAGGTGGGCTTTTACCATTTGATTTAAAATAAAATTGTATTAATTTGTTCACGTAATAGGGACTTTAATCCTTTGTCATACTACATAAAACTATTTCTTCCATTCTTTTAAAAAAATATTCATTTGAGAGACAGTGAGAGAGCGAGTGCAAGCCGGAGAGGGGCAGAAGGAGATGGGATAGCACAGAGCCTGATGCGGGGCTTGAACCCATGAACCCAGAGATTATGACCTGAGCCGAAGTTGGGTGCTCAACTGACTGAGCCGCCCAGGTGCCCCGTCTTTTTATTTTGGTTATATGAATGTTCAAAATATTTATGTAGTAAGTCAATTAGTATTTTTGTTTGTGATTCATCTTATCCTTATGAAGCCTGGAAATTCGTCTCATCTTCCGGAGATTTGATGATCATTTAATTCTACTTTATTCTAACTTTTCCGTACCTTGATTTATTTTGATTGACTTGTTGACTGCCTAGAATTAGTTTTTGTGCATAATGTGAGGTCAGAATTTAAACACATTTCCTCAAGCAGTGGGCTCAGGCAAATACCAGAAAGCATTATTTGGTTCAAGCAGGAATTCAAAAATAGAAAGGTCAGCAGGATTCCTGGGGTCATGTGCTCACTAAGCAGGAGAGTAGTGTGTTTGCTTGAGTGTACCAGGTGTGCAGGGTCAAACATGGGAGTGGCCTTGAGATTGGAGCTGAATTTCGGTGTCAAATGGCCTGAGTTTGGGTGCTAGCTCTTTAGAGAGGAGCTGGGAATGTTAGCTGCCCAGCGCTTGGGTATTTTGGGGGAAGGTGAGATCAGGTACCTCCAGATACCAGCCAGCTCATTCTGGATGATTCTTTGGACAATCTTTGTTGTTTCTCCACACCCTCAAATTGTTAGTTATTCCAACACTACTTATTATTGAATGATCTATCCATTTGCCAGTGATTTGTGATACCTTTTTAAGCATATATTAAATCTTATATTTTGTATTTTACTTATGTCTAATTATTTGAAAATGTTAGTACCATTAACATCAGGATATTAACTTCATGAAGTTAAAATTTCAACATATATTAATCTAATCTGTAAAATGTACTATCATTTAATACAGGGTATATTAGAGTTAAAAAGAAGCATTACTATATGTATTTACTATTCCTATTTCTGAGAAGTCTTAAGTTCTATCTCTAGTATCAGTAGGATTTTCTCTCTAGCTTGAATGCTTCAACAGTAGAGAATATTCAAATAAAGACAGTGCTTAAAATAATGGTTTTCTACTTGATTAAAGCAGAAATTTGCAAGTAGGTTTATTTTCATTTCACTTAAAAAAATTTTTTTTAATGTTTACTTATATTGAGAGAGAGAGAGACAGAGTGTGAGCAGGGGAGGGGCAGAGAGACAGAATCCGAAGCAGGCTTCAGGCTCTGAGCTGTGAGCTGTGAGCTGTGAGCTGACATGGGGCTCGAACCCACAAACAGTGAGATCACGCATGTCCTGAGCTAAGTCAGAAGGTCAACTGAATGAGCCCCTAGGTGCCCCTCATTTTACTTTTGAATACGTTTGATTGTTGTTACATTCTTTTTTTTTAATTTTTTTTTCAACGTTTTTTATTTATTTTTGGGACAGAGAGAGACAGAGCATGAACGGGGGAGGGGCAGAGAGAGAGGGAGACACAGAATCGGAAACAGGCTCCAGGCTCCGAGCCATCAGCCCAGAGCCTGACGCGGGGGTCGAACTCACGGACCGCGAGATCGTGACCTGGCTGAAGTCGGACGCCCAACCAACTGCGCCACCCAGGCGCCCCTGTTGTTACATTCTTGAAGATGAGGCATTTATTTATTATTCTTTGTAATTATAAGTGGCTACTAATGTTCTGGTTTATCTTTTTTAGTTACCTAAAAGATGCCCTCCTAATCTGAAAATAAAATTATCCATTGGAAAAAAAAACACAAGTAAGATTAATACTGACTACTGAAAATGAGTCTTACCTACAATATATTGAAAGAATAATTCAATAACTGAGAAATGCTTATCTCAGAAATTTGAGGATGATTCAATAATAAATCTAATCTTAAAACATTAAATATTAAGTTGCGCCTGGGTGGGGGTTCAGTCCATTAAGCATCTGACTTTGGCTCAGGTCGTGATCTTGCGATTCGTGAGTTTGAGCCCCAGATCAGGCTCTGTGCTTACAGTGTGGAACCTACTTGGGATTCTCTATCTCCTACTCTCTCTGTCCCTCCCCGCTCATGCACACTCTCTTTCTCTCTCTCTCTTTCTCTCTCAAAAACAAACAAACAAACATTTTTTAAAAATACAAGATATGGGTCGTTTGGGTGGCTCAGTCGGTTAAGCATTGGATTTCGGATCAGGTCATGATCTCTTGGTTCCTGAGTCTAAACCCTGCACAGAGCTCTCTGCTCTCAGCATGGAGCCCACCTCGGATCCCGTGTCTTCTCTCTCTGTGCCCCTCTCACAGGTTCATGCTCTTTTTCTCTCTCTCAAAAATAAACATTTATATCTATCTATCTATCTATCTATCTATCTATATAAAATGCTGAAAAGATATCTGATAAAAATGAACATTCTATCTTAAGTAGTTATTACAATGAAATAAAAGGACAACTCAACATGATAAAATCTTTTTCAAAATAAGAATACTATTCTTAGTGGCAAAATAATTAAGAATGTTTCCATTAAAATGAAAGACCTAAATGTAAGACAGGAAGCCATCAAACTCCTCCAGGAGGAAGCAGGCAAAAGCCTCTTTGACCCTGGCTGCAGCACTTCTTACTCAACACATCTCCAGAGGCAAGGGAAACAAAAGCAAAAATGAACTATTGGAACCTTATCAAAATAAAAAGCTTCTGCACAGCGAATGAACAATCAGCAAAATGAAAAGGCAACTTACAGAATGGGAGAAGATATTTGCAAATGACATATCAGATAAAGGGTTAGTATCCAAAATCTATAAAGAACTTATCAAACTCAACACCCAAAAAACAATAATCCAGTGAAGAAATGGGTGAAGAAATAGGTATATCCAGTGAAGACATGAATAGACACTTCTCTGAAGAAGACATCCAGATGGCCAACCAACACATGAAAAAATGCTCAGCATCACTCATCATCAGGGAAATACAAATCAAAATCACAATGAGATACCACCTCACACCTGTCAGAATGGCTAACATTAACAACTCAGGCAACAACAGATGTTGGCGAGGATGCAGAGAAAGAGGATCTGTTTTGCATTGCTGGTGGGAATGCAAACTGGTGCAGCCACTCTGGAAGAGAGTATGGAGGTTCCTCAAAAAATTAAAAATAGAACAACCCTGCAATCCAGCAATTGCACTACTAGATATTTATCCAAGGGATACAGGTGTGCTGTTTTGAGGGGACACATGCACCCCAATGTTTTAGCACTATTGACAATAGCCAAAGTATGGAAAGAGCCCAAATGTCCATCAATGAATGAATGGATAAAGAAGATGTGTACACACACACACACACACACACACACACACACACACAAACACAATGGAGTATTACTCGGCAATCAAAAAGAATGAAATCTTGCCATTTGCAACTATGTGGATGGAACTAGAGGGCATTATGCTAAGTGAAATAAGTCAGAGAAAGACAAATATACGATTTCACTCATATGAGGACTTTAAGATACAAAACAGATGAACATAAGGGAAGGGAAGCAAAAATAATATAAAAACAAAGGGGGGGACAAAACATAAGAGACTCTTAAATGTGGAGAACAAACAGGGTTACTGGAGGGGCTGTGGGAGGGGAGATGGGCCAAATGGGTAAGGGGCATTAACGAATCTGCTCCTGAAATCATTGTTGCACTATATCCTAACTAACTTGGGTGTAAATTAAAATAATAATAATTAAAAAGAATGTTTCCATTAAAAGGAGCAAATTAAGGATGCCTGCTGTTGCCTGTGCAAATAAATGAAGACCAACCAAATGAGAAAAACAAAGACTATTTATTCTGAGTTTGATATAGCAAGGGAATCCTACTGTCACTGGAGTTTTGTCAGTTACTCAAAGGCAGGCAGAAGATTGGGGAAGCTTTATAGTGGAGAAAAGGGAAGGTTTCACGTGTGGCCCGCCTGTCTAGAGACTGTTGGCATGGGGAAGTTTGTAGACTGGCTAACTAGAAGTGGGGCATCCTTCTGTGGTTGGTCCCACACGGGGAGTTGGGACCAAAATTAGGGAGGCTGTCAGTTATTAATGAAGTCCTGGCCATTTGGGGCAGATTGTTACAGAAGTGATTGTTCAGCTTCTTGGATTGTCAGTATAGATAGCAACCTGGCTTCCTGTAAGTCTGACTTGTAATAGGCTGGCTTCTTGGGTTGTTTATTGTAGATAAGGGTTTGGTTTCCTGGGGAGGTGGCTGAAGCTTGTGGGCCAAGTTTATATTTTCTATATGGTCTGGCCATTGTCCATTTGTCCATTTAGTCTCTCAGCCACTATTATTAAAAATCGTAATGGGGATCCTGGGTGGCTCAGTAGGTTCGGTGTCCGACTTCAGCTCAGGTCATGATCTCACGGACTGTGGGTTTGAGCCCCACGTTGGGCTCTGTGCTGACAGCTTGGGCCTGGAGGCTGCCTCGGATTCTGTGTCTCCCTCTCTCTCTACCCGTCCTCCGCTCACATTCTGTCTCTCTGTCTCTCAAAAATAAATATTAAAAAAATAATAAAAATGAATAAAAATAAAATTGTCTGGAAATTTTTGACTAATGCAAAAGATAGTAAACAAGTATTTTAATCTAGGGGTTGCAGAAAGTAGATGATGGAGTTTTTATGTTAGACTAAATGTTTGAATTAATAAAGTTGTTCAGGAAAAAGCACTTTACTGTTCTGACAATATTTAGGTAGGGAATGTAATGAAAAATGATTTCATTTACCATATCAAAAAATGCAATTTATAGTTATGCTCTTAATGAAGAGTGTGTTTGATCTATATAATCCAAATCATCAAATTATTACCAGAGAAGAAAACATTGGAAACACCCTCTAATAGAAACACCCTTAATTTTTCAAAATGCTGTTTTGAATGCAAAGCCTAAACATTGTAAAGATTTCAGGCTATCTTAAGTCAGCTTAAAAATTTAATACAGTTTCCATTTAAATTCTCACTGGAATGTTTTGAGGGGCAACTGAAATTATTTCTAAAGTTGATCTAAAAGAATAAACAAAAAGTAAGACATATTTATTCATTCAATAGGTATTTATTGATTTCTGTGTTCCAAGCTCTAGGGATACATTAGTCAGTAATAAGATGTAAGTAAAATGTGATGTCGTCTTTTCTTATGGGTTGTTATCATTAACAAATTTAATTTTATGAGGAAGATGTAGACCTGATGTAAAAAAATTAGTTATAAAATTTGTTTAAACAAATCAAATAAAAATGTGTTACATTTTTTTCTCACTAAATTCTTGTTCTAAGCATCACCAAAGGGAAAACTCCTGGAGGACAGGTGTTTGCATTTTCTACCTTTTGTAGCAGTATCTTGTTTATAATGCTTGTTTATAATCCTTGTTTATGATGCTAGGTTAAAAATGGTTAGAATTTACTTTTCTTGAAATATTTCCCCATAACCTCACACTGTTCTTATTGTTTAGACATAAAGCATAAAGTTGTCTAGAGACATTTTTCCATATCAAAGGAGAAAAAATAAGTTGTGTAAAGAGAGAAATACAGTTAAATCCCTAAAGTACTATACATATTTAATCGATATATTGACAATTCAGGTTAAATTGCTTAGTACAAGGAGCATCTTGATGTCTGCATTGATGCCAGCTGAAAATAAAGAAATGTTCTGTAATGAATTAATTTACTCTGTGGACACTAAGAAGCAATGAACCCATGTTCTAATTGAAAGGCCAGGTGATATTCAAACAGGACAAGAGAAGATGAAGCAAGATAATTTCTAAAGCTTACTTTCTTAAACTGTAAGTGCTAAGCTAAACTAATTTCTTACATTTCTAATCAGGGAAGAACACATTTTGGCCAATTTAGGAAACAGCATCTGGATTAAATATTCTTGTTTTTCATAAGTACTTTGGAAAAGATGTGTACAGAATTTTCTTCGCAAAGTTTCAAGAGTCAAAATCATAAGCAATAATGAACATTATGTTTGGAGTTGGATCTTTCTAAATTTGTCAGTGGGTGGCAAAGGAAGGAAAGTTTTCTTTAGGGAGTATATGCCATTATTTTAATTATTTGAAGGTAGATTTTAATTATAATTCCATAAAGCATGTCTGAATAATACCTCTAGTTGAGGAGTGTTGTATGGATGCTTCCCATTGGAAGGACCCTCCGGAGCTGCATCACAATGAGGCTCCGAGGCACCATGGAGGGAGCCTTCACAATGGCTGCTTTCACCGTGAAAATACCAGTGAAATGAGATGAGAATACATTGACAGCCAGTTCCCTCTGTCCACATGAAGGGGGTAGGCCTATTTTTCACAAGTTATCAAGCTTAGTTCTCTCCTACAGTAACCTAACATGTTTCTAACATCTACTGAAAAGGTCAGCTTTCTGCTAAAGGGTCACACCAAAGTAGCATTGTTGACTCTTGTCATTTTGTCTTCTGAAGTCAGCTTCTATTTTCTGAATCAAATTTCAACTTTTTTGGCTGTGCTACTGGATTTACTTTATCTCTTGAGATTTCATGGGTAGCTACTGCCACGTGTTTAAATGCACGTGTCATGTCCACTAAATTTGTCTTGCGGTGGTTAGTATGGGTGCTCCTCATTGAATGTGTTTGTCTCCAGGTTTGGCTCTTGGGAATGTTATTTAACTTAAGGTAGATAGCAAGTATATTTTAGTGAAAACATAGTTACCAGCAACCAGTGAAAGAGAACACACATTTTAAGAACACAAACATGATGAAATGTGATTGTTCAAATGGTGAAATGCCAACTTAATGGGATATTAAAAATACTAAAAGGTTCATGAAATGTTTCTGTATTCGTTTCCGATTGCTGCTATATATAGCAAATGACCATAAACTTAGTCATATCATACAAATTAATTTTCTTACAGTCCTGGAGGTCAGAAGTCTGAAATGGGTCTAATGGGGCTAAATCAAGGTGTCCGCAAAGCTGTAGTAGAGAACCCCATCCTTGTCTTTTCCAGCCCCCATTCCTAAGCTCATGTCCCTTTCATCTTCACAGGTGGCCACTGCACCACTCTGACCTCTGCTTCCGTGATCATATCTCCTCTGACTTTCCTGTCCCCTTCTTTCTTAAGGACACTTGTGACGATACTCTGGTTTCTCTTCGGATTGAAGACGGAGCCTTGTGATTGCCTTGGGCCCAGCCAGATAATCCAGCCTAATGTCCCCGTCTCAAAATCCTTAGCTTAAGCATACCTGCAAAACCTCATTTGCCATGTTAGGTAATACATTCACAGGTTCTGGGAATCAGGACATGGACTTCTGGGGAGCAGTGGGGTGATTATCCTGTTCCTTTAAATGAAAACCTAAGGAAATATTTCCTTCACAGGGTTTAGAGTGCTATGAAATTAGCAATGAATACATAAACTAATGTCTAGAATAATTTGCTTAAAAAGTGTTTATTTATCTTGAAAGAGGGGAGCGAGGGGCAGAGAGAGAGAGGGAGAGAATTTCAAGCAGGCTCCAAGCTGTCAGTGCAGAGCCAGGCGTGGGGTTCAATCTCAAAGTGTAAGATCATGACCTGAGCCAAAATCAAGAGTCCAGGCACCCCTGTGTTATCATTTTAAATACACATTCTAAGCCATTTGGCTGTTCTTTAAAAAGATCAAAGGCTAAAATCTATCTTACCTTGCTTTATTATACCACTAGAAGACTTTCTAGGGGTGACTAGGGGGGCCCCGTGTTGGGCTCTGCACTGAGCGTGGAGTCTGCTTGGGATTTTCTCTCTCCCTCACTATCCCTCCTTCACACATATACACTCTTTCTCTCTCAAAGAAAAATAAATATATTTTTTTAAAAAGGTGAATTTCTTTTTTGAAAAAATTTTTAATATTTATTTTTGAGATAGAGACAGAGCACAAGTGGGGGAGGGGCAGACACACACACACACACACACACACACACACACACACACACAGAATCTGAAGTAGGCTCCAGGTTCTGAGCTGTCAGCACAGAGCCTGATGTCTGGCTCAAGCTCACGGACTGTAAGATCATGACCTGAGCTGAAGTCAGACGCTTAACTGACTGAGACACCCAGGTGTCCCAAAAGTGATATATTCTTTTTTTTTTTTTTTTTGTAACGTTTATTCATTTTTGAGAGAGAGAGAGCATGAGCGGGGAAGGGGCAGAGAGAGAGGCAGACACAGAATCCGAAGCAGGTTCCAGGCTCTAAGCTGTCAGCACAGAGCCCAACGTGAGGCTTGAACTCACGAACTGCGAGATCATGACCTAAACGGAAGTTGTACGCTCAACCAACTGAGCCACCCAGGCGCCCTGTAAAAGTGATATATTCTTAACCAAATAATAATTATTTATTGATTCTTATTTCTTTATTTCTTTATTTTCTTTAGTAAAACCAATTTAAGTCAGTGAGAAATTTGATGAAGGGGGTAAGTTACATTCAGGGCCAGTCCAAACTCCTTTTTCATTTTTAAAGTATCTAGTTTGTAGGTTTTAAAATTCATTTGTAGTCATTTGTAGGTTTTAAAATTCACTGAATCAGGATTTATAAGCATAATGTACTTACATGAGGAATAATCATTCACAGCAGGCAGATCTAAATAAACCCTCTTACTGTAACTTTCTAAAATCCAGATTTAAAATTTTGATAATTTATAAGAATTTTCATGTTATGTGTACAATTATTATGTTTCATATTATGTTAGAACACAGAACAGACCATACCTCCCCCTACCCTTTTCCCTACCATCTTCCCTGCATTCAGCTAGAAGTGCAAGCTTTGTTTTCTAAGCACTTTGAAAGGAAGTGAAAAGATCTAAGAAGTAAAACTGGGGTATAAAGTTAAAGGTGTAAAGAATTTCCCACTAGCCAGAACTTAGCGGGGTAGGGAGGGAGACCTGATAACCTTAATTCTCTATTTTTTTGTTTTTATTGAATGCAGAAATGAAATTCTCCTTTATCTCACTTAGAGTAATTAGAGGAGACCCTTTTCTGCTTATAATTTTCAGGACTAATGTGAACATTTTGGACAACTTTTTAGTATAATACAGTGGTTTTCAACCAGAGGTGATTTTGCTCCCCAGGTGACATTTAGCAAAGTCTGGAGACCTTTTTGTTTGTCACAACTGGGGTTGGGGATGCTACTGCATCTGGTGGTCAGAGGCCAGGGATGCTGCTAACACCCAGGATACGCCAGGACAAAGACTTATTGACCCAAAATGTCAACAGTGTGAAGTTGAAAAATCCTGGGTTAATAGGATGTTATTTAAGTTTTGACAGACTTTTTTTTGTGGTATGATGTTAGTGTTTAATTTTATTATACATTTTTATTATAAAAGTATAAGCACTAGAGGGCAGTACCCGCCCAACAGTTGCGGCTGATGTCACTTTACTCTGGAGGGGTGGGTAAAAGTGGAAGGAAAAAAGGAGCTTGTGATTGAGGTAACTTGAAGATAAGGGACTGTAAAAGATCCTTAAAGAACTACTTAAGTCATTCTAGATCAAAAGACAGTTTTAACGATTTCTGTTTCTGAAGTCAGTAAAAGCAGAGCAAGAAGGGCTTTTTTCTTCTTTTTATAATACCTTGTGAACTGTTGCCAGAGAAAGGGGAAAATTCACACTAGGTTTTCACACACTGAAACACTAACGTCATTGCCACTTACACTTCTATTTGCTCTCTTGAAGCAGATTGATGCCAAGTCACTATGCCTAGGGCATGTGGATCTGTCATGCTGTTGAAGCTGTGTCTGGAGCAAGGGACTTAGAAAGGCAAAGCTGATTGAACCTATTAGACAACTCAGAGTCTGACTCAACTCTGATTCTGTGAAACAGAAAAATAATTCCCAGTTTGTTGCTGGAAGAGTTACATAAGCTATCTATGCAAGAATGCGATACAATTTTCTATTTTTTTCCCTAAGGGTCAGTCTAGTTTTTAAAAGTGAAACAACTTTTTTCTTTTTAGTATGAGACATCCAGACTTAAACCTGAATTTTCAAGGATTTTAATAAAGATTGACCCCACTTCCCCAAAACAGGGTACACCATTTGGTAAACTCATGTTAAACTCACATTTTTATTTATTATTAAACATTCAAGGTATACAACTTGATATAAAGAATGGACATCCATGAACCAACCATTCAACTTAAAAAAAAAAGTAATGATCCAATTTAAACCCACTGTGCACCCTTCTCCAGTTATATCCTTCTCTCCCTGCCTCCTGCCTGCCCTCAGGCCCTGGTAGAGGAGTTTGATGTTTACCATTCCCCTATATTTCTTTGTACTTTTATTCCGTGTGTTAAATATGCACAGTAATACATAGCTTTTGCATATTTAAAAACTTGATATACCTGGTGTGTTAAGTGTTCTGTAATTTGTGTTTTTCCTTCAACATTCTGTCCATGTTGATACAAATAGCTCTAGTTATATCAACATTTATTCATCATCTTTACCATTATAGATTTTTTACTGTTTCCAGATATTTGCTACTACAAATAATGACGTTGTGTATGATCTCATATGTAGTCGTTTTGGTGCACATACCTTGTGTTTTGCTATCTTATCAATTAAATCTAATGTTGAAAAATGCAAAACCCTATAATCTGTTGCATCAGATTGCATATTTTCTGAAAGTCTTGAACAAATATGAAGAGAATTCTCTGAATCTTATGCTTTCATTTGGTTTAAGTAATGAGTTTAAACACATCTTTGTTGTTGCCTCTGGGGCTAGAGAGAAGGTACTAATTAGTGTAGTGCTATAGAATACTGAATAGATTTATCTTTTGAGAGGGTGCTAGGAATGGATAAAAGACTAGGAAAATAATGGGCTCATGTAATTTTTGAACTTACTTTTTTTTAAGTAAATTTTTTTAATGTTTATTTATTTTTGAGAGAGACAGACAGCACGAGTGGAGGAGGGGGAGAGAGAGAGGCAGACACAGAATCTGAAGCAGGCTCCAGGCTCTGAGCTATCAGCACAAAGCCAGAGCCTGGGCTCAAACTCATGAACTGTGAGGTCATGACCTGAGCCAAAGTTGGACACCCAACCGACTGAGCCACCCAGGTGCCCTTTACTTTTTTTGTTTTTAATGTTTATTTATTTTTGAGAGAGAGAGAGTGAGAGTGAGGGAGGGGCACAGAGAATGGGAGACACAGAATCCAAAGCAGGCTCCAGGCTCTGAGCCACCCAGGCACCTCTTGAGCTTACTTTTAAGATCTCTTTTAAATATCCAAGAATAAGTCATATTAAAAGATGGAAATAGTTCAGATTGACTTTATTCATCTGGACAGGTTTTATTGCCTTCTACTAGAATATAAACTCCATGAAGACAGCAATTTTTGTGTTTTTGTTTATACTTGTAAAAATGCCTAGCTTGTAGTAAATGTTCAAGGAATATTTAATCATTGAATGAATGAATATATAGAACACAATGAATGAAAGCTTGAAATTCATTGAACCACTTGGATAGTTATAATACAGCATTTAATACTAAGCAACACTGTTGGGAATTATCAAGATATTTCTTGTTTTTCATCTAGGTATTTTACACAGTAAAGACATAGTTGTGACTTTGCTCTCCACGGTGAATAATGATAATGAAAATACCCTGGTGAGTAAGTGCTAGGCACAGTACATTCTCATGTACATGTACATACTCCTGTAACAACTCTATGAGGTAGGTATTACAATTATCATCATCTCTATTTTTATCAATGAAGAAACTAAACACAAAGCTAGTAAGTGGCAGAGCAGAGATTTGAAATCAAACAGTTTGGAAGAATTTTACTGTTTAAACCTGGGAGTAGGGATCTTTTTAAATTAAATTTTATTATTATTGTTATTACTTTTAAAGTTTATTTGCTTTGAGAGAGAGCGAGTGAGCTGGGGAGAGGAAGAGAGAGAGAATCCCAAGTAGGTTGCCAAAGCAGAGCCTGAAGTGGGGCTCAAACTCAGGAACTGCGAGACCATGACCTGAGCCAAAATCCAGAGTTGAATGCTTAACTGACTGAGCCACCCAGGTGTCCCTGGGAGTAGGGATCTTTGAAGTCCTGGAGTCCAATCCTTTTAAGTCAAGCTTTATATAGAAAGATAACACAAGCCACTTATTTTAAATTAACATTTTTCTAGTTAGCACATTAAAAAAAGTAAAAAAAAAAATTGGTGAAATTCATGTTTTTTTGGAATCAAAATCTTTATTACCAGTACCCTCCAAGAGCACAGGAATATACTGCATATAAAAAGGTCCTTCTGGGGTGTCTGGGTGACTCAGTCAGTTAAGTGTCCGACTTTGGCTCAGGTCATGATCTCCAGTTCATGAATTTGAGCCCCGCATTGGGCTCTGTGCTGACAGCTCAGAGCCTGGAGCCTGCTTCAAATTCTGTCTCTCTCTCTCTCTCTCTCTCTCTCTGCCCCTCCCCCACTCGTGCACGCACACGCACTCTCTCTCTTTCTCTCTCTCAAAAATAAATAAATGTTAAAAAAAGTTTTAAAAGTCCTCCAAGCAGTTCATCATTCATCTATGAGGATACAGATTTTAAGAGATTTTTGAAGGACGTTCAACAGAGAAATAAGGCATAAATTTTCCTGTAAATATATCAGTGAATGTATACAAATATGACCTGTTAGTCAAATTATAAAATGAATCCTCTCCCAATTTATAGTCCAGAAAGATACCATTTCACTTGACTTGTACTGTATGCCATGGTCCGCGTATGTTAGTGGACTGCTGATATTGCCAGCAGCTGTTGTTGTTTGGAGATGATATAAGAGCGTTTCTGGGGAAAGATGCCTTATACACATCTGAGAACCATGGTGAAGTTAAATTTTTTTTAAGTTAATTTTATTTTATTTATTTAAAAAAAAATTTTTTTAACGTTTATTTATTTTTGAGACAGAGAGAGACAGAGCATGAACAGGGGAGGGGCAGAGAGAGAGGAAGACACAGAATCTGAAACAGGCTCCAGGCTCTGAGCTGTCAGCACAGAGTCCGACTCGGGGCTTGAACTCACGGACTGTGAGATCATGACCTGAGCCGAAGTCGGACGCCCAACTGACCGAGCCACCCAGGCGCCCCAAGTTAATTTTTTTTTTTAAATGTTTATTTATTTTTGAGAGAGACAGAGACAGAGCGCAAGCAGGGGAGGGGTAGAGAGGGAGACACAGAAGCTGAAACAGGCTCCAGGCTCTGAGCTGTCAGCACAGAACAGAGCCTGACACGGGGCTTGAACTCACGGACGGTGAGATCATGACCTGAGCCAAAGTTGGACACCCAACCAACTGAGCCATCCAGGCGCCCCAAGTTAATTTTAATAGTATAGTTTCTTGGGGCACCTGTGTGGCCCAGTCAGTTAAGCATTCGACTTCAACTCAGGTCATGATCTCGTGGTTTGTGAGTTAGAGCCCTGTGATCCTGGAGCCAGATCCTGACAGCTCAGATCCTGGAGCCCACTTCAGATTCTGTCTCCCTCTCTCTCTACCCCTCTCCCACTCATGCTCTGTCTCTCAAAAAAAAAAAAAATCAATTTTATTTAACCTAATATATCAAAATATTATCATTTAAAAATGTAATCAATATAAAAATTATTAAGATGTCTTACATTAGTTTTTATATTAAGTATTTTTATTTTATTAACTTTTTTTAATGTTTATTCATTTATTTTGTGAGAAATAGAGCACAAATGCATGTGTGAATGGGGGAGGGGCAGTGGGCAAGGGAGAGAGAGAATCCCAAGCAGGCTCCCAGCTGTCAGCTCAGGGCCCAATGAGGGGCTCAATCCCACAAACCTGTGAGATCGTGACTTGAACCAAAATCAAGAGTCGGACACTTAACCAACTGAGCCACCCAGCTGCCCCTATACTAAGTCTTTAAAATGCAGTGTGTATTTGACACTTGCAGCATATCTGAATTTGCAGAAGGCACATTTCCAGGGCTCAAAAGGCACCTGTGACCGGTAGCTACTGTGACTGAATGGGATAGCTGTAAATTATAGGGAAAGCACATAAATTGTCCAAAGTCATGCAATTAGTTGGGTGATTCACAGGTATAGGTAAAAATCTTACCATTTTAGAGGTGGGGGGAGTGGTGCCAGGTGATGGCAGACGAGGGTTTCTAAAACTCTGAGAGAGACTGGGACCAGGACAGACCCTTGGAAATAACAGGAGTAATATGGAGTCCCCTGGAACCACTAGGTAGGTATAAAATGGATTGATTTAAATGGCCAAAAACTTGTTCCCATTCTGAATTGAGGTTCATTTAGTTATTGGGCATTTAGCTGCCAAATGCGGCAAGAATAGTTATGTAATTACTACATACAGTAAATACAGTGTATCTTTGTCACATATCCCAGGGCATTAAAAGATCCTGGGATCCATTATGTCTGATTATTTCACCAGCTGCTCTACTTAGTGACTTAGCTCTTTATCAATGAGAGAAACAGTCATTGAGAAGTTCTGATTATATGCAGAAGGGATGGGGGATGGGGAGGTAGTTTTACTACAAAAAAACCCCAAATGATCTTGTTTCTCAGTAAGCTTGAAATCTACTGGGAAAGTTAGTATAGAGATTTAGTATAAACTTTATAATCCTAAAATGTTATGCTGTCAAAGTACTAAATTCGTAGTTCCAGAAATTCAGAAGGAGGGAGAGAGAGTTCATGGATCCCAACTTAAAATGAAATATCTAATTATTTCAGAAACAACTTGTTAATCATAGCTGTCATACTGTCATTTGTACATTATAGAGACAGTAGGTTTTTAATTTAAGTTTAATCTGTTTTTTTCCCATTGTGAAAAGCACGCTTTGAAAATTTGGAAAGTATGAAAAAAAAAATTAATGCATAATGTTCAGCACAGCAGTTTCTGTATATTTCCCTCCAAGTCTTTTAAATGTATTTAAAAAATATTTGGGATCATGAAATATAATTGCTTCTTTTGCTTTTTTCTTAAAATTATGAGCATTTTTTAAAAAGATTTTTTATTTTTAAGCAATCTCTACACCCAATGTGGGGCTTGAACTTAAAACCCTGGGCTCTAGAGTCTCATGCTCTATTGGCTGAGTCAGCCAGGCAAACCCCAAATTATGAACATTAAAAAAAATGTTCACAAATATAATTTAAAATGCCTACAGGCCAATAGTCTAATATATCATAATTTGTTCAGCCTTCCTCCATTGCTAGACATTTATTCTACTTTTCCATATAGGTATCATTTGGAAGTATTGTGGGTTTGATTCCAGATCACCACAATAAAGCAAGTCAAATGAATTTTTTGGTTTGCCAGTGCATATAAATGTTTATAATATACTGTCATCTAATCAGTATGCAATAGCATTATCTCTAAAAAAACAATGTACGTACCTTAATTAAAAAATACCTTAGTGCTCAGAAATGCTAACCATCATCTGAGCTTTTAGTAAGTCAACTTGTTTTTCTGGTGGAGGGTCTTGCTGCAGTGTTGACAGCCACTGACCGATCAGGGTGGTGGTTGCTGAAGCCTGGGGTGGCTGAGGCAATTTTTAAAAATAAGACAGCAGGGGCGCCTGGATGGCTCAGTTGGTTATGCGTCTGACTTCGGCTCAGGTCATGATCTCGTGGTTCGTGAGTTCGAGCCCCACATTGGACTCTGCACTGTGATGTCTCTCCTATCTGTCTCTCCTCACTGGATTCTGTGTCTCCTCTCTGCCCCTCACCTGCTTGCGCTCTATCTCAAAATACATAAAGTGAAGCACAATAAAACGAGGTCTGCCTGGGTTCGATGCTTCAGTGACCATCTTTGTAAGCAAACTCTTCTTCATATTCAGGATTAATGTCTTTAGGTCCATTTCCTGGAAATGGAACTGCCATTCTGAAGAATGTAAACATTTGTAAGTTTCCTGATGTATCTTGACAACTTACGTGCTGGAAGGGTTGTCCTGTTTGCACCTCATTGTGGGTGAAAGGGCCCATTTCATGGCAGTCACCAGCGCTGAGGTAGTCTCATTTGTGTTTTAGTTGCTAACTTGGGAGACAAAAAATGTTATTTTGTTGCTTTAATATCAATTGCTTGGTCGCTCTTGTTCACTATGAACAGTTCCTTATATTGATGGAGATTTTCTATTTATATTATAATTTACTTTGCCATTTTTCTCAGATTTTTCTTACCAGTTCATCTGAGTTCTTGATGTATTAAGACCTTGTTAGTTTTTTAAGTGAATAGTGTTGATTGTTCTTTTAAGTTAATATTCCTTTAAACAGCAATTTCCAACATGTAGGGTTTTTGCTTTTTAAAATATTATTTGAAGAAAACACTCAGTTTCTGTTCTTTTTAGGTGCTCTTTTGAACTGGTTTCTTATACTGTCAATGGATGTGGCCTCAACTGGTATAATACCTATACTTAAGCCATATTTTAAGAAAAAGAAAATTACAAATTTTCTGTAAAATGTACACAAGTTGTATATATACTAAAGCGTAGAAGAAAATGCTTTTGGAGAAAAGTGTCTTTGGCAATGTTTACTTTGGATTATCTGCACCGGCTCTTCTATCATAGTGCCAACAGAATTGGTTGATTGCACATGAAGATCTTTAAAAAACTAATTTATTGAAAGGCAATTCAGCATGAAAAAGTTTTTACATTCGAATTTTGGAAAGCTGTATTGTTTGATTTGGAAAGGATGGATGGGCTCTGCATTTGTTTTGTTTTGTTTTGTTTTTTGGGTTTTTTTTTTTGCTATTGCAAAACCTGAAGAGTGTCTCCTTGTTGATTCCTGGTGCTCAGGACTGACTTTCTTTTCTTTTTTCTTTAATTAGTGCTGGTTTCTATAGGTTGCAAACTTTTCTCCAGGAGCTGAAAGCAGAGACTTCTGGGTACTTTTTTTATTTCTTCTTTCTTTCCAGTTTTAAAAGAGCCCCTTTGCCTGCACTGTTTGTCATTATGTGTACTGAAGTACGGAATAGAAAATGCAAAACAAGACAGCTGTACAGGAGGTTTTTCTTTTTAAAGAAGTTGATAGACAAATGGCACAAGGTTCACTGTTCTCACCAGCTGAGAGCTGAGCTTCCAGAAAGCGCTACTTTAGGAGAACAAGTGAAGTAGTGTGGAAGGTCTGAAAGGCTTCATTGACACAACAGCCGGGAGCCTCTTGTACCGCATTGTCTGGTATGCACTGCCTTTCTGAAACCAGATCTTGAGACCGAAGTCTCAACATCCCCCAAAGCTTAAAAAATTGTTTTTGTTTTTGTGTTTTGTGTGTGTGGGTTTTTTTTTTTTTTTTTGGTGTTCCCCCCCTCCCCCGCCTCCCCCATTATACTTCGTTTTCTAAGTGAAATTCCTGAAAAGGTGTTTGTTTTTGTTTATCTTTGACCTTTGGGTGTTAGTCAATGATTCCCATAATCACATGGCTTACCTAGAGGGAACAGTGGGGGTCTAGGCAGTAAGGCTGTGTTGCTGACAAATTAGTGGTCTAGCAGGTGTTTGTTTCCTGAACTAGAATCTAAGTGCTGTAGCAAAAAGGAGTACTGGAATGGGGGAAATAAGGCAAATCTGAAGCTGATGATTTAAACCATTATTGATAGTTTCTCAGTGTTCTTGAAGGTTGATGTGGAGAGACTTAAGTTTATTATAAGGAATAACTCTCCAGTGGAAGAAGATATTCAAAGTTACTAGGTTTGTGAGTTGTAGACTCACTTGTAGATGTAGAGCGGAGAGCTCTTCAAGGAAGACACAGTCATCTGTTGGTTTGGTATAGAAGGGTTGGGGCCAGGCAACCTCTTCATCAATGGCTTTCATTCAAGTCTTAATAGAGCTCCCATTATGTGTCTTGAGAAAGGATGTGGCCTGTTCTCCTGAACTTTAAGGAGCTCAGAGTCATAGACCCATAGACTGGAGGATCCTTTGAGATCAGTACTCTACCCTTCTTCTGCAGGGAACACTGAGGCCCAGAAAGGTGACTTCCTCAAGATTACACAGAGGGTTAGTGGCAGACTCTTGACTTTCTTAAAGCTAGATCTTTTTACTCCCAGCAGTATTTTTCCATTCCCCTGTTGTTGAAAGTGCTTTGTAGCTGTTAGAGAACAATTCAAGACATTATATAATTAAGTGTAAAAAACCGAATAATCAGTTGCCATCGTATATCGATAGAGTTCACTGTTAACTGGAATTATCTGGATGTGTGACAGATTTTGAGGAATGGGTATGGTGTGGACATTACAAAAGAACCAGAAAAATCTGGTCTCTGTTCTGTGTTGTTGGGGGACATGAATGAAGAAATTTATATTTTTCAGTCCAAGTACAAAGCCTTTAAAGGTGCTATCTGATGGTGCACATACACCCAGGAAATTGCCCTGGTGAGGATCCAAATGAAAACTGGGCTGCGTTGGGAGGTCACATTTCAGAGTAAACTTGGAAAGACCATCACACCTTTGAGGATGAACCTAGATTACTAGAACATTGAGTCTATTGCAGCCTTGTGGAAGGCTGGATGTGAAGAACTTGAGTCGTTTCCTCATTAGGTAACTTCTGCCTGGCTGCTAGAAAAGTTATTTCTTGGCTTTAATATTTGATCTCTTCTTACCTCTATGCCATATAGGTTTCCTTTCCATTTTTGGAGCACTGCTGAAAGCCAAAGTAACAATCTGAACGATCTGCCACTTAAGCAGAGATTTATTGCTTTTAATGGAAATGATACTTGTTCCAACAGGAGAAAGGTATGCATCAGAGAGGAAAGCCTGTGGCAACACACATTTTGGTCACTGCTCTGCAGTCAAGTTGGTAAGGTGCGGGTCCCCAGAGAGCATACAGCAGATGCAGAGTGTTAGAGGCCAGAGAGTATACACTGCTGGTTCAAGGAACAGGAAGTTCAGCTCTAAACTGGAGTTTAGAGCAGGGTGCAGGCCCCGAGGCATTAGTAAGGGTTTGGGAGGGGGAGACAGAGGCTGAAGAATCCAGATCTGGAGGACCCAGTAAGCCCCATTAAAGAAGTAGGTTTTCCCTCAAGGACAATGGGGAATCTTCGTGTCATTTAAATTTTAGATGTAGTTCTAATTGCAGTATGTGGATGGCTTCTGGGAGAGAGAGGAAGAGAAACAATGGAATCAGTGAGACTAATTACAAAACTGTTCCACAGTACCAGAGAGGGGGCCTCAACTGTAGGGGCAGAACCATGAATAGCAATTTTGGTTCTCAGGGCAAACATCCCCAGATTGACCTTCAAGCAACTCTGTCATTCAAGATATGCCTTGCAAATGGGTGTGACTGGTAATGTGCCTTTCAGTAGCTTTCAATTTAACTAAATATTCTGGGTATTTAGTGCTGTTCTGAGAGTGATATTCTTTTAAATAATTATGTAAAAAATATCTACCTCCTGTAGATTTTTGTCTCCAGGAACAAAGCATAGTCAACCCCTGGCAGTTAGTCTAGAGAAGAGGTGGGTGAGGGAGGGAGGTAATCAGATTTAGGAGATATTTAAGAAGTAGGATGGACAAGGAAAGCTTTTGAGGGATAAAGAATTTGAGTTCATTTTTTAAGTTGTTTTTTAATTGAAAGAGTAATACATGCTATGATAAAATTCAAACAGTACTAAAGACATAACAATGAAAATATGTCTCCTTAATGAAAGTCAACCACTATGAATAGTTCTTGCGTACTCTTCTAGACATTTTTGGTGCCAGTATAAGCTTATAGGGGTGTTGTCAGGTGAACAAGGCCCTGGGGCCTTGACCCAGCCAGAGTAGAAGGAGTGGCTTCTGAAGGTTCTTGGTCTGGTCACAAGAAGGAATTCAAGAACAGACACAAAGCACAGCGGATGAGTAACACCAGCAGAAAGTTTATTAAAGTGACAAGTACACTGGAGATATGAGGGCTGCAAGCTTTTAGAGAGAGAGCTATGTACCCTGGGGTCGGGTTTCTGTTGTTTATTGACAGTCATTAACTAGGGGATAGAACGCTTACTACTTGGGGCTGCAAGCAGGGCTTCCCAGTTTTTTTTTTTTTCCTAATTTGGTCAGGGGTTTCCCCATCTTGGCTCCCACCATCTGGGGCCTGTGTGGTTTGATCCGGCTTCTTGTGTGGACTGCCTCTGCCAGGACAGGCCTCTGACCTTGCCAATAGCTTGCCAGCACTTCCTCTTTGCTGACCTCCAGGTGTCCTGTTAGAACCTAACTAACTGCCTGCTCTAACATAGCAGAGATATTGTGGGTTCGGTTATAGATCAGTGCAATAGCACTAGTTCAATGAATTTTTGGTTTCCCAGTGCATCTAAAAATTATGTCTCTACTATACTGTAGCCCATTAGATGTGTAATAACATTGTGTCAAAAAAAATTGTACATGCCTATGAAAATCCCTTTGGAAACTTCCACTTGACTTTACCTCCCCCAACTCCCAAGTATATAATCAATCTCTCCTCATGGTCCCAGGGCAGCTCTTCCTACCCATGGGTCCTGTCCCCATGCTCTAATGAAATCACCTTTTTTGCACCACCCCCTCCAAAAAAATTATGCATGCCTTAATTAAAAAAAAATTATTGCTAAAAAATACTATCATCTGAGCTTTCAGCAAGTTGTAATCACTGGTCACAGATAACCATAACAAATAATAATGAAAAAGTTTGAAATATTGTGAGGATTACCAAAATGTGATAAAGACAGGAAATGAGCAAACACTGTTGGTAAAATGGCGCCGACAGACTTGCTTGATGTAGGGTCGCCACAAACCTTTAGTCTACAGACTGAAGGCAGTGTTTGTGAAGCACGATGAAATGAGGTATGCCTATTATTTTTAACATTTTGTGAAAATAATATTTATTTGTATTAAGAGAAATATTAAAATATTTTTCTTTTTATAAAATGGGAACACACTATGCATGCTGCTCTCCCTGTACTAAGTCACTTAAACATTATATTGTGGTCCATTGAGTGCATGTGGTCCATTGAGTGCATACCATAATTTATTTATATTGGTCTCCAAACTGATGGACTTTGGGGCTGTTTCCAGTTTTTGATATTTGAATTAGATTTTATCTATTTTTATTTTTATTTTTTTTGTTTTTGAAAATTTCTTTATTTTGAGAGAATGTGTGTGTGAGCAGGGCAGAGGCACAGAGGGAGGGGGAGAGAGAGAGAGAGAGAGAGAGAGAGAGAGAGAGAGAGAGAATCTCAAGCAGGCTCTGTGCTGTCACCACAGAGCCCTACAAAGAGGCTCAAGGCAGGGCTGGATTCCATGAACCATGAGATCACAACTTGAGAGCCAACACCAAGAGTTGGATGCTTAACTGATTGAGCCACCCAGGTACCACTAAAATTAGATTTTAAATAAGAACAGCCATATGAATTAACAAAGGAAGAATTCCAGGTGGTGAAAAAAGGTTTATACATAAGTGGGGATCCTAACATTTTTGTGACTGAGGAACTATTCTTGACTTGTCTAAGCCTTAAGGTGCCATATTTATGAGGGTGGAGGTGGGAGAGCAGAGGGCGTTTATGCAGACCTTTAAGTCTACGTGTAGAATTGGAATGTGACTTAAGAGCTGGGCATTCCTTTTTTAACTTAGTTATTTTTATTTTGGAGAGAGAGTGCAAGTGGGGGAGAGGGGCAGAGGGTGAGAGAGGATCTCAAGCAGGCTCCATGCTGTCAGCACAGAGCCCAATGTGGGGCTCAATCCCACGACTCTGGGATCATGACCTGAGCTGAAACCAAGAGTCGGATGCTCAACTGACTGAGCCACCCAGGTGCCCCAAGAGCTGGGCGTTTCTAACAGGCAGTAGCCATTTCTTCACCAACTAAAGATCTTTCAGGGTAGGAGGTGTGAGTGCTGTGGGAACACTGCCCATACTGCCCTGTGGTTAGAAGTGCGTTCTTACCCATCCATAGCTGTCACCCTATTGCACCCTAAATCTGCCTGCTAGCATAATTGTTTCTCTGGGCACCCCAGCCCTCGTGAGAAACAGGAAGGATTTGTAAAAGAAAATAGGTGTGATGACCTGGATAGAAAGCTGTGTCGGGGAGGAAAGAGAAATGGGCCATTTGTGGAAGGCTGCCTCTTTCATTTAAGCACATTTGACTTCTCCCACTGCTGCTGGAAGGGTTTGTTCCCCAAGCACCTAGTTACCACTTGCGTGATTCTGGGAAAGTGTCAACATCTGCAAGTGTCAGTACCCCCATCAGGAAAATGGGCATAATAATTCCTGGTTGGCACAAGCATTGGGAAGGTTGAATAAGCCAATGGGTATCAAAGGGCCTATTGTACTTTTTTCCAAAGACTTGACAGAATGGAGTTTGTAAGGCAATATGTGATCCATTCCAAGACAGTGAAGCATAATCTATTCTTTCCTGGGATGTGCCTGCTGGTGGCCAGTGTAAGCCTCTCATACTCTCAGCCTGTGTGTGTGTTTTAAAGTGTATTTATTTATTTTGAGGGAGAGAGGGAGAGAGAGAGAGAGAGAGAGAGAGAGTGTGTGTGTGTGTGTGCATGAGTTGGGGATGGGCAAAGAGAGAGGGAAGAGAGAGAGAATCCCAAGCAGGCTCCACACTCCATGGTGAGCCCAACGGGCTCGATCTCACAACCATGAGATCATGGCCTGAGCTGAAATCAAGAGTTGGACACTTAACCGACTGAGCCACCCAAGAGTCCTCAGCCTGTGTGTTTCATTTAAACCATGCTTGAAAGTTCATCACTTTAGGAAAATATTACCAGATTTCTTTATGTTTGTATATCGCTTTGTGGCTGGCAAAGAGACCTTAGCAACAGTGATCTAATGTGAACCTCCCAGCAAACCATCCGGTGTAAGAAAGGCATGTCTTATTCCCATGTAGCAGGTGGTGTAACTGAGGCTCAGAGAGACTGATATAATGAAACTGAGACTCAGGGAAGACACATAAATAATAAACACTGGAGACCAGGAATAGGTCCCCTCTAGGCTACTTACAGGACTCAGAAGGTGAGAGGTAGCTACCCTGCTCTTTATCGACCTAGGCTTGGAATTCCTGAGTCTGTTTTCCCAATTTTACCCAATCATATTTTATATCCTAGTAAAATGTATGCAACTTTAAAAATAGTTTTTACCCCAAATAGCCAAAGCAATCTTAAAAAAAGCAAAGCAAAGCTGGAGGCATCACAATCCTGGACATCAAGTTGTATTACAAAACTGTAGTCATCAAGACAGTATGGTACTGACACAAAAACAGACACATAGATCAATGGAACAGAATAGAAACCCCAGAAATGGATCCACAACTATATGGCCAACTAATCTTTGACAAAGCAGGAAAGAATATCCAGTGGAAGAAAGACAGCAAATCGTGCTGGGAAAACTGGACAGTGACATGCAGAAGAATGAACCTGGACCACTTTCTTACACCATACACAAAAATAAATTCAAAATGGATGAAGGACCGAAATGTGAGAAGGGAAACCATCAAAATCCTAGAGGAGAACACAGGTAGCAACCTCTTTGACCTCAGCGGGGGCAACTTTGTACTAGATCTGTCTCTAGAGGCAAGGGAAACAAAAGCAAAAATGAACTATTGGGACCTCATCAAGATAAAACGCTTCTGCACAGAGAAAAACAATCAAGAAAACTAAAGGGCAACCCACAGAATGGGAGAAGATATTTGCAAATGACGTGTCTGATAAAGGGTATCTAAAAATCTATAAAGAACTTATCAAACTCAACACCCAAGAAACAAATAATCCAGTTAAGAAATGGGCAGAAGACATGAACAGACATTTTTCCAAAGACATCCAGATGGCCAACAGACACATAAAAAGATGCTCAACATCATCCATCATCAGGGAGATGCAAATCAAAACCGTGATGAGATACCAATTCACACCTGTCAGAATGGCTAACATTAACAACACAGGAAACAACAGATGTTGGTGAGGATGTGGAAAAAAGGGAACCCTCTTACATTGCTGGTGGGAATGCAAACTGGTGCAGCCACCCTGGAAAATAGTATGGCGATTCCTCAGAAAGTTTAAAAATAGACTACCCTATGACCCAGCAATTGCACCACTAGATATTTACCCAAAGGATACAAAAATACTGATTTGAAGGAGCACATGCATTCCAATGTTTATAGCAGCGTTATCAGCAATAGCCAAATTATGGAAAGAGCCCAACTGTCTATTGACTGATGAGTGGATAAAGAAGATGTATATATACAATGGAATATTACTCAGCCATCAAAAAGAATGAAATCTTGCCATTTGCAATGACATGGATGGAGCTAGAGTGTATTATGCTAAGCAAAGTAAGTCAGAGAAAGACAAATACCATATGATTTCACTCATATGTGGAATTTAAGAACAAAACAGATGACATAGGGGAAGGAAGAAAAAAAAGAGAAAGAGGCAAACCATTTGTTTATAGACTCTTATGTTTACGTTTATGTTTATAGACTCTTAGGTTCTCTGATAGAAAACAAACCGAGAATTGCTGGAGGGGTGGTGATTGGGGGGTGGGCTAATTGGGTGACAGGCATTAAGGAGGGCACTTGTTGGGATGAGCACTGGGTGTTACATGTAAGTGATGAATCACTAAATTCTTCTGAAACCAATATTGCACTGTATATTAACTAACTAGAATTTAAATATAAACTTGAAACACAAAAAAATACTTTTTCATTGAAAAAAATAGATACCATTGGCAAGATATTTTAGTTTACACCTTAAACACCTTAAAAATCCATGGACTCATTTGATTCTTACAGTAACCCTACAGGTAAGCAGAACAGACATGAATAATTCCACTTTGCAGATGAGGAAATAGATTTAGGAATTGAGACCTGTCCAAGGTCAAAAACCCAGCAATGAGCAGAGCCAGAATGGGAACCTGGGTTTTTGGTCAACAACTTCAATGCCTTTTTATATTTTCATTATTGTTATTAGGCTTTTATTATGCTTTTAAAATCAAATAACCTTGTGTAGACATTCATTACAAAACATTATTGAGTACCTTTGTAAACTGCTCAGCATCTAGTTGGGAGAAAAGTAGATAAACAAAGAGTTGCAATAAAAGACAAAACAAAGTTTGCAATTTGGAGATTTCACAAATGGTTTTTAATGACAGCATGATGACAGCTTTTACTCAAAAGGTAATAATCACAGCTGACTTTTGTGAAAAGTGGGAGAAAGAAGCCACACACACATACCCGTGTGTAACTACCCAACCCACCCCAACCCCATCAGTGAAAATCCGAATCTTACATTCCAGGAAGTAAGTGGCATTTTCTTGGCATGTTAATCTGTAGGAAATTACAGGCTGAGGTGTTGTGGTGTATCGGCAGAGAATGTCGAGTAGATTACTGGGTTATGTTAACTTTGATGTCGCTGCCCAGCATTGTTTTGGTCTTTTCCTTGCTAACAGATACATTTACTAGATGTTAGCTTGACAACATCATGTGAAAAAGGGGAATTTACAATAATTTCCTTTGCAAACAGCTTATTTCTTGCTTGATAATAAAGACTTTGCTTATAGAAGTCCCTTTGCTATTTTTAGGGGTAGCTCAGGTGGTTAAGCGGCCAGCTCTTGATTTTGGCTTAGCTCCTCTCTCACAGTTTGTGTGTTCAAGACCTGTGTCGTGCTCCGTACTGACAGTGCAGAGCCTGCTTGGGATTCTCTTTCTCTCTCTCTGCCCCTTGCCCACTCGCGCTCTCTCTCAAAATAAAGAAATAGACTTAAAAGAAGGGGGCACCTGGGTGGCTCAGTTGGTTGAGCGTCTGACTTCGGCTCAGGTCATGATCTCACGGCTTGTGGGTTCAAGCCCTGCATCGGGCTCTGTGCTGATGGCTCAGAGCCTGGAGCCTCTTCACATTCTGTGTCTTTCTCTCTCTCTCTGCCCCTCCCCCGCTCACACTCTCTCTCTGTCTCTCAAAAATAAACAAACATTTAAAAAAATTTTTTAAAAAGAAGGCCTCTTGCTATTTTGGGGCCTCAGTTGCTTGTTGGTCTGCTCACCTTCTTAGTTCTCCAGGGTAAATGTGACCTGGAGCAGATTCTAAGAGAGGAGGGGGTGGAGCAAGGCTTTGAGATCAAAGATTAGACAGAATAGTATCTTTGGAACACTAGATTTGGAATTAAAAAAAAAAAAAGCAAAACAATCCTGTATAGTGAAGAATTAACTTTTTTAAAGTTTATTTGTTTGAGGGAGAGAGAGAGAGAGAGAGTACAAGCAGGAGAGGGGCAGAGAGAGAGGGGGAGAGAGAATCCCAAGCAGGCTTCATGCTGTCAGCGCAGAGCCCAATGCAGAGCTCGAACTCAGGAAGTGTGAAATCATGACTTGAGCTGAAATCAAGAGCCAGATGCTTAACTGACTGAGCCACCCAGGCACCCCAAGAATTGACTTTACCCAAAGAGAGGCATGGCTTTTGCCCTCTGCTACTGGGAGGTGATCTCTAGGTACCTAGAATGTCCTGCTTGATAGGAGTGTCTTTGCCCTGGGGGTGGGGGCTGGCTACTGGGCAGTCTGACAATGTGATTTGTGATGGCTTTGAAACATGCTGTATCAGTTCCAACCTCCAGAGGAGCTGGAGACTATGGGTCAGCAGTGTAGGTGGTGTCTGATAGAGCCCCGATAAAAACTCTGGACACCAAAGACTTGGGTAAGTGTCCCTGGTTGGCAACACTCAAGTATTGTCGCACACTGTAGGTGAGAAGAGTATATGCCATCCAGGACTCCACAGGAGATGACCAGAAGCATTATGTTTGGGCCCTTCCCAGATTTCACCCCATCTGTCTGTTTTTTTTTTTTTGGCTGGTTCTGGTTTGTATCCTTGTAATAAAACTTTAATTGTAAGTACAGTGCTTTCCTGGTTCTGTGAGTAGTTCTAGCAAATTATCAAACTTGAGGAGGTAGTGGGACCCTTGAACTTGTGATGAGTGTCTGAAGTGAGGGCACTATGAATTTTGGCCTACCTGTGGTTTACAGCTGGTGTCAGACATCATTGCATTTCCCAAAACCTGATTTTAGATTCAGATTTTGGCACTTTCTAGTTTGGTTACTTCTGTCAGCTTCGGTTGTGTGTGTGTGTGTGTGTGTGTGTGTGTGTGTGTGTGTTTATCCTTAATTTGGGTATCATCTCTGTTCTATTTTCCACACAGGGTTAATTCTTAAGATCAATAAATAAATAAAGTATGTAAAAGAATATGCTATTTAAAAACTGATGGGCCGTCAAGATATATCAATATCATTACAATGGAAGTAAATGGTGTGGATGAATGTAGCAGAGGTTTGCGTGGGACTTTAATCATTCATTCATTGCACAAATAATTGTTGCATTAAATATTGTGTGCAGCGCACTGGGAGAGAACAGTGAACAAGTCAAGATCCTAGGCAAAAGAAGCAAATAATTAGACTGTGGTAATTGTTGAAGGAATTGAAGGGAGCAAATAGTAATGTGACATGGAGCAAGTCATCTGAAGGGGTACTCCCCCTGGAAGAGACAGAGTGACCAGTAAAGAGCTCTGAGAGCTGACATTTGAATAAAGATTTTAAGGAAGAGAACTAAAATGTTTTCTAGGTAGAAGGAATAGCAGGGGCAAAGGGCCTGAGGTGGGAAGAAGATTGGTGTGTTTGATGAATAGGAAGGAGGTCTGTGCGGCTGGATCAGGATAACATAAGGTGGGAGGTGTGCATGGGTCAGATGACAAAGGGCTTTATTTTCCAGGGAAAGGAGTTTGGATTCTTATTGGATTTTCATTTTAAGAGTGTTGTGAAGCTTGGATGATTTTAAATAGGCAAATTACAAGAATTGCAGGGGCACCTGGGTGGCTTAGTCGGTTAAGCATCTGACTTTGGCTCAGGTCACGATCTCACAGTTTCGTGAGTTCCAGCCCGGCATTTGCTCACTGCTGTCAGTGCAGAGTCTGCTTCGGATCCTCTCTCTCCCCCTCTCTCTGCCCCTGCCCTGCTTGTTCTCTCCCTCTCTCAAAAACAAATAAATAAACATTTAAAAATAAGTAAGTAAATAAATGCCTTCCTTTAAAAAAAAGTTACAAGGGTTGCTTCCCCAGTTTCTGAATGGGGAAGAGTTGAAGCAGAGACAGAGGTCATCAGGAGACCATGCAGTTATTTGGATGATGACGGCCTGGCAGGGGAGAGATAGAGAAATGGTCAAATGCTAGATATGCTTTTAAGGTAGAGCCAAAAGACTTGCACATGGATTGTTGCACATGTTGCACATGTTGGCGCTGAGGAGGTCAAGAGGAAGAAAGGTATGTTGGTTGGGTCCTCTAGGAAGTAGATGCTGAGGAGTGGGGAGTGTAAGAGCTGTAAGGAGGGGGTGTGCCTATGATAGGAAAGGGGAGAGGAAGCAGGCTTGGGCAGGGAGAGCCTCGGTCTGAAATGCAGATGAAATCTTGGGCAACCCACCGGGGAACCCCAGAGCAAAGATTCTCAAGAGAGGAGTTCCCATTGCGCAGAAATGTTCAGGCCCTCACCACCCCTCACTCTGCCGTCAGTCATGGGCACGGGGTGGGGTGGGGGGTGCCAGGAGGGGCGTGCCCTGGCTTGAAAACTGAGACCAAGCCTGAAGCTTCCAGCAGCTGAGGGCTGATAGCTGACTGCCCTTCTTGCAGCTGCTCAGCAAGCTCTTTCCTGAAGGCACATCTAAGCGGGCCACCACAGTCCATCCCTTGTACTGTGTGGACCCACTTTCCAGACACATACGAGGGGTAGTCCTTCCTCCTAGTGAGCTCTCTTCCTAAAGGGACCTAGAAAAGGATGGCTTAACCAGAGGCTGTTGCTGTGGCGGGTCTTGGGCTGCAGCTGGTAATTTATTATCTTTCTCCTCCATTATCCACTGTCATCTCGGCTGGTGTTGATGGCTTACCTGGTGGAGTCACCCTAACCCTGATTCTCGAGGCAGTCTGAGCCCCTGATAACCTCACCCTTCATGGGCTGTGCTGTGCTTGCCATTCACATCACAATTAGACAACAGAGCGCCAAGAGGTGCCCATGTGGATCACCTGAGTTCCATACGTATTCCCGCCCCAGGTGTCGCAGCATTCCACCTCCTTCTGCTGATCAGTCTCGATATCCCTGTCAGTTCCCACTCAAAGCCACAACCTTGTGTGTCACCCAGGATATAGACTGGAGCAGTATTCCTAAGTGTCGAACATGTTGTTTCCAGAACGAAGAGGTCCACCAGGTATCGGGCATGTAAGATGCAGCAGTTTCTTTATAGGGGATGTCCTAGCATGCCTCTGACCACTGGATCCCCCAAACTACTGATGGGGGAGACCCCTAGAATCCTCATAGAGTTTATACCCCACCCTCTTGAGTGAATGTGTCTTACCAAGGCCTCCAGGTGTTAACCACCTATTGCCCATTCTCTACAATCAGCACAATGTTATTGATGCAGTGGATCAATGTGATGTTCTCTAGGATGTCCACGTGGTCCAGATCTTTCCTGAATAGATCATGACATAGATTGGGAGAGTTATTACAGCCTGGGGGAAAAACTAAATGAATGTTGTTGTTCAGTCTGTGCGAGGGCTGTTTCTGGTCCTCTTTCCTGACTGAGATGAAGAAGAATGCAGATGTTAAATCCCTGGCCACATGTCTTGTGCTTTGAAGCCATGTTTATATGCTCTAGCAATGAGACCACATCCAGCACAGTGGCTGCAATCAGGGCTTGACTTGAGTTGGCTGTAGTCTAGTGTCACTCTCCAGGATCCATTTCTTTTCTGCAGGAGCCAGTCTGGCAAATTAACCAGAGGTATGATAGAGACCACTATCCTTTGAGATCCTTAAGGGTGGTGCTGACCTGTCTTTCCTCTCTAACGGGATATATATTTTTTAAATTGAAGTATAGTTGACACACAATGTTATATTAGTTTCAGTGTACGACATGGTGATTTGAATATATGCTATGCTTACTACAAGTGTAGCTACCATCTGTTACCATACAACACTATTACAATACATACCATTGACTACATTCCCTATGCATACCTTTCATCCTTGTGAGCTATTCATTCATAATTGGAAGCCTGTACCCACCCACCCCCACTCCCCTTCACCCATTTTGCCCATCTCCCCCACTCTCTTCCTCTGTGGTAACCACCAGTTTGTTCTGGGATATTGTTTTTTATTTGCCATCATGCTTTGAAATTACGTGAGTGGGGAGAGAGGCACAATTTCAGAAGCTTCCCCACTGTGATAGCTCTTACAGTTTATTTTGAGAGAGAGAGTGTGCATGAGCTGGGGAGGGGCAAGGAGAGAGAGAGAGAGAGAGAGAGAGAGAGAGAGAGAGAATCCCAAGCAGGCTCTGCACTGCCAGCGTGGAGCCTGATTCAGGGCTGATGTAGGGCTTGAACCCATGGACTGTGAGATCCTGCTCTGAGCCAGATCATGGCCTGAGCTGAAATCGAGAGTTGGATGCTTAATGGACTGAGCCATCCAGGCCTCCCCCTCATCCCACCCCCCGTGACAGCTCTTACAGAAACCAATGACCTAATAATGTAGGGGCTTTCCTAACAGCCAAATATATCAATTGCAGTTACACATTCAGAAACTGGGGCAATGACCACCAGGTGGGGCCATGGGCCCACGGAGCACCTTGAGATGGATGTCAGCCAGGACTCCATTTTGACTGGGCCCATAGTCCATCACTCTAGTGAGGGTCCACAATGACATTTCAGGTCTCGAAATACCAATATCATTTCAGACCTTATGTTGTACTGGATATTCCCTCTCCCCTAGTTTACAGTCACCGAAGTAAATGCCTGTAAGTCCCTTTGAGAGAAGGACTGGTGGAATTATCACAATACATACTTGCTGTAGGGTCCTTCCTCCTGGGGTGGGGGCGGGGGGGTGTGTTCAGCCACTTTTTCATTCAATAGATTTCAGGTCTGAAAACTATTTCAGGTGTAGGAACTGGGCAAGAGATCATGGCATTTTTAAAGTGTCTTTAAAAAATTTTATATTTAACTGAGGTTAACATATATAATAAATATATAATAAAATTTATCATCTTATCCATTTTTAAGTGTGCAGTTCAGTAATGTTAAGCATATTCACAATGTTGTGCAACCCAGCTCTAGAACTTTTTCTTCTTGCAATACTGAAACTCTGTCCCCATCAAACAACTCCCCATTTCCCCCTTCCCCCAGCCCCTGGAAACCACCAGTCTACTTTCTGTTTCTATGAATTTGACTACTTTAGATACCTCATGTAAGGGGAATCATACGGTATTTTTTTTTGTCTGACTTAGCTCATGTAGCATAATGTCCTTGAGGTTCATTCATGTAAGTATATGACAGATTTCCTTCCATTTTAAGGCGGAATACTATTTCATTACATGTATATAGCACATTTTGCTTAGCCATTCATCCTTTGATGGACACTTGAGTTACTTCTATCTCTGACCCATTGTGAATAATGCTACTATAAAGGTGGGTGAGCAGATATCTCTTCAATATCTAGCTTCAGTTCTTTTCGATATATATCAGGAGTGGGATTGCTGGATCATGTGATAATTCTTTTTTTTTTTTTTTTTTGAGGAACCGCCATATTGTTTTCTATAGTTGGACACACCATTTTACATTCTTACCAACAGTGCACAAGGGTTTCAATTTCTCCAGTTTCTTCTGGCTGGAGACTGTTCCTGTCTCTTTATGATTTCCCCCTCAAATTTTGCTTGAAAACTGGTTCCTTTGTTAGTTCCTTTCTCTTTCAATACCTTATCATTTACAGCTAAGAAAAGCATATTGGTATTGTCAACATTTTCCTTGGAAATCCCCTTAGCCACCTCCAACAACTTCATTAGGTACATTTTCTATTTTCCAAGTACCACAGATGATGGTTTCATAAATTATTCCACCACTACATAACACAGGTGACCCTTTCTCAGAGCATCCAACAGCAATTTCATCCCTGTTCATCCAGCCTCTACTAATAGTCTTTTTGCTGCCTGCCCTTATAGCCTCTGTCTGCTCCCTGGTCCCAATGCCAATGCCATGTGTTTTAGGTTTTAATTATGACAGTATCCCACTTCCTCATACCAATTTCTGTTTCCATATCTACTGCTGAATAACAAACCACTTCCAAACTTACTGGCTTCAGACAACAATGATTTATCAACTTCTCACAATTCTGTGGATTGACTGGAAGGTTGGCCGTCTGGTCTTGCATCATGTGCTACATTTAGCCAGTGTTTGTGTGGAGGCTTGGATGTTGGGATGATTCCATGTGGTTTCAGGACCTCTTTCCCCATGTGGTCTCACATCCTTGAGCTAGCCCAAGCTTCTTACATGCAGCTGAATTTTAAGAAGCCCAGGCTTCTTACATGCAGTGAGAGAACTGCAAGACCTCTTAGGGTCTAAGCTCTGGAACTTACACAATGGCACATTCTATCGGTGAGATCAAGGCAAACCCAGATTCAAATGGCAGTTGGAGAAATCTTGAGTGGAGGATGGTAAACTCACATTGCAAAAGAGCATGGAGGAAGGCTGATTCACCAAGAACCATTGTTTAAAGATCTTCCACATTTATGTTAAGTTTAAGATGCCTGTAGACACTGAAGTAGAGATGTCAGATAGGCACGTGGCTGTAAGTGCCTTTATTTCAGAGGTGGGTTTGGGCCCGGAAGGTAAATCTGGGAGTCCTCCACATATAGACATGCTGCTTCTGTGGGTTGTCCTGCCCACCAAGTACCTGGTTCCTGCGTAAATCTGGACTGTAGATGAGGCGGGATGTGAGCCGAGTGCAGCCCACTGCAGCCAGAGCTGGGTGAGGCTGGGGGAAGAGACACCTGTTCTTGAAGTGACTCCAAGTCCCCTTACCACTTGGGCAGAGCCTTGTCCTTCCCTTCCCATCTCAACAGAGCCACAAGTGCCAGGGATGGGGTTGGGACAACTGGCCCGCACGCAGAGGACATAGGACAGGGAACCTCCCTACTGCCCTGTTTTTGCCACCTAAAGAAAGGAACCCAGGGAATGAGGGCCACATTGCCCTCCATCTTTTTTCCTGTGGTGCTGAGGTTGCTGCCAGGTCGGAAAGCTGCGAAAGCAACCAGATTCTACCACTTCTGACTATTTCTTCTCATTCTTCCTCTAGAAGACAGTAAGTTGGGCATCATCGCCATACTTCGTTAACCCAAACCTGATCGCCTTTGTTTTACTGTGTTTCTTGGGAGGAAGGAGCTGTTTGCTCTCATTGTTTTCATATCTGGAAGAAGGAGGAGCAAGAGTGAGGTGGAATCTAGCATTTCTGAAAGAAAGAGGGGAGTTCAGAGTTACTGCAAACCAGCAGGAAAGATAGGGGAGACAACCCCAACTTGTCTGAAGTAAAGAGGAAGAGGGATGATGAGTTGGAGATGGGTGCAGGCCCAAGATTCCAGTGCTACCCGCCCTTCTGAGTTCCTGGGCTCCGTATTGTCTTTCAAAGAAAGAAAACTGCCAACTGCCTGCCGTATGGCTCTGCACCAACCTCCACCCTACTGATCACTTAAGAGGAGATGGGAATCTGTATTCTTCCCAACTTCAATGCAGTTTTCTGCACGTTTGTCAGCTCTCCAAGATCCTATTTTTAAACTGGTCCTGCTAATCTTTGCCTTCTCCCCTGCCTGCTTCCAAGGCCAGGGTTGAGTTGGGGTGGGGGTGAGGTGCCTACAAGAGTTTCTGGCTCCACCCTTCATTTCCTGGGCTGAGCTGGGTTGCACTAATTGACCTCAAGGGTCTCAGCTGTGCTAAGCTGGGTGTTTGTTACATCTCGTTAGGCTTGTAATTAGTGCAGAAAATCTAGGTCAGAGGCAACTGGTTGGAGTGATGGTCTCAGGGGGGCGTGAATAAAGGCGGGGAATAGCAAACAGGTTCCTCCTTCTGTGGGGGGGGGGGGGGAGCCGGGGACAGGGAGCTGTAGGGCTGGTGTCATCCACACGGAAGAAGGGACACAGGGTCTTGTGCAGAAAGGTGCTCAAACTCTAGGGTGTGTGCGTGTGTGCTGGTGTGTGTGTGTGTGTGTGTGTGTTTGCTCCCGCATTTACTTGGGTTTCTTTCCAACCTCTCCTTATATGGTGTGGCTCCAGAGCAGGCTGGAGATTGGCTGCCGTGGTTAGGAGCCTGGGAGCTGGGAAGAAAGGAGGAAGAGAAGCGAACCGATGGGGGTGGGGTGGGGGTGGGAATGGAGTGAGAAGGGGAGGGGGCTGGAGCCAAGCTTGGGGGTTACAGACTGGGGCTAGGTCTGCTTGCCTGAGAGGTGTAGAAAAGGGAGAGATCTGGGGTGGGGGGACTGGTTTTTAGGGGAGGCTGAGGGGTAACATACTGTTGACAGAGGGGCTGGGAGAGAGGGCAAGAGCTGTTTCCCTGGGGTTAGAGCTCCAGGCTGGGCATGGCATGGTTTCCAAAGGCTTGGAGTAGTAGTTAGAGAAACTCATGGGGTTGTCTCCTTTTCTTCTCACCCTAAACATCCTATAGCTATGCGAAAGAGCATGCACAGGAACCCATCAACTCTTCAGGTGGACACCTCAGACGTTTTCCTCCTGTTCCCCAAATCCCTACTTAGGTGAATGGAGAACAGGCAGAGTTGAGGAGAATGTCACTGAAATATGAAATGGCATTTTGTTCTTCACCTGTCTTTACTCCTTACTCAGCTTCGACTCGGTGTCCTGGATTTCCTCACCGCCCCATCCTAGGACATCCCAAAAGATTCTCCCTTTTCCAGTTCATTTGTGCAAGAAAAGATGTAGCACACTTGATGGAGGAGAGAAAGGGAGGAACAAGAAATACACATCCTGGAGAATGTCTGTTGGCGACCGTGTAATGAGCAAGTTGGCTCACATCCCCTACTCTGTCTACCCGGTTACCCCAGAACCCAGCAATTGGGAGGGAATGGGAGCAATTTGGCAGGCAAAGAAGTTGGGATGACGGAATGAATGAGGGGAGAGAGGTCCTGGGAGAGGGGGAGCTAGGGTCCCAGCTGTTGTCCTCCTGTCCTTCTGCCTGTGCTTGCTCTGGGTTAAGAGACCTTGCTAGTGCCCACTTTCAGGGTGTGCTTTAAGCTGGGTTTCTAATGGGAAGGCCAGCTTGATGCCAATCTCTGCAGTTCCTGAAGACAGGAGGTCTAGCTTTCCCCCTCTTATCTCCAGCCTTACACAGTCCCTGGCACTCTCCCCTTGAAGAAAGGGTGTGGGCACCGTGTGTGGACTCAGCTGATTTACTAGAACAAAGTGACAGTGATCCACCCCATGCCCCAGGCCTCGTTCCAACTGTCATCTAGCCCTCGTGTGCATAGCCCGAGGAGTCGTTTCACTAATAGCAGCAGCTGCAGCCACAGTGGCCATTTGCTCAGGGCCAGTAGCCTTTCATTGGCCTACAGGCATTTTCCACGTAATGTACGGTCTTTGCCTGGCCCACAATAACTCTCCATTTTGCAGATGAGGAAACTGACCCTCAGAAAGTTGAATGCCTTGCCCAGGGCATCATGACTGAAAAGTCAGAATTGGAACCCCAGATCTGTCTGGTTCCAAAGCTGGGCTTGATTTTACTACCTTGTGGCCTGGAGACAGCAGGAGCCCAGTGTCTGGCTCTTAGTCTCCTGGGGGCCCTGATATTTCTTTTCTGCTCTCCTCACCTGTCATTTTCCTCCCAGTGTCCCCCTCTGTGCTCTAGCCCCCCTGGGAGCCACAGGTAATTGGCATGTTGGGATATACATGTCCTTCTCGCTCTTGTCTTTTTCTTCATTGTGAGGGAGCAATAAGGAAGAAAAAGAGGAAAAATACTGGTAAGATAAAATTAATACAAAGGTGGGACCTACACAAAGAAAGTAAATTTTCCTGATTTGACAATGGGTAGATCTGCTGAGTTTAGGAGAGGAAGGCCTGTTTGGAGGAAGGCAGGTCTGCAGACTGATTTCCTCCCATGCTACCCCAGGAGATCTTGGGGACGACATTCAGGTGGTGCTCTGGTGCACTGTCCCTCACTCAAGTAGGATACACATTCCTCAGGGAAGGGACTGGTTGAGAGATGTACAGGCTAGATCTAGGGAAAATCTTCAGGATCACATGGTGCAGGGCTAAAAGCAAGAACTTCTCTTCCACAGAGACCATTTAACTTGGAGACAGTCCCCCATCATACTGATACAGGAGGAGATCATACATACATGATACAGGAAGAACAAATCCCAGAGCAGAAGAATGGGAATTGAAGCGTCTGTGTTCCACCCAGAGGACTCTCCTTTTCTCCTTCCTACCCCATTTTCCTGAATGTCCCAACGGGGCAGACTCATCGCCAAGACCGACAGTCTGTCCCGGTGTTACCCCGTCTTCCTTCTCACCCCCAGAGAGGCTCTAGGTCTTGGAGGCCAGAGGAGATGTAGGGAAGAGGGGCTAGCAAGGGGCACATATACTTCAAAGTGGTTTCTAACCCCTCTACTTGATTCATGAAGCTCTGTCCCCTTCTTGTCAAAAACCACTCTTGCCTTCCCAAGTCTTCTCTGGACCCGGTCACTGTTGCTGACTTGATCTTAGGGACTTCAAAGGAAAGAAGCAAACAAAATACAAGGAGCGTGTGGAATCTACCATTAAGAATTCCGGGGGGCCTGGCCAGGAGGGTGGTGGCATGAGCATAAAGATGTTTTGCCGAAGTTGGGGCTTGATGAGTGTTGGAAGACAGGTTTGAGGAAGGAGAGGGAGAGACTACAGAAGCCCTAGCTTGGCCAAAAAGAGGAACACGGGCATGCTTTTGGTTTTCCCCTCAATCCTGCCCAGCTCGCATTGCAAATCAGTTTCATTCTTAGTGGGGTTCTTCTGTGGGGTCAGCTGTCCCTAGTTCCCCTGCACTGGGCCCCCCTCACCAAAGGGCCAAACCAATGCCATCTGCCCAGCATTGGATCTTTGAGTCAGTAGTGGGAAGGCTGTGGGAGATTAAAAGGAGAAACCCGGCAAGAGATCCAGACAGCTCAGTGTCATTCAGAGGCTATGAGGCAAGAAGCTGGTGTCTGGTGGGATCCCACACACCCTGATCAGGGCTGGGGCAGATGTCACTTCTGTGTGCACACACAGGTGGCAATGGCTTCCCTATCCCTAGGGCTAGAGCTGGGTAGCTGACATGCCACCCTCTGATAGAAAACTGGGAATGGGACATAGGAGAAAAACCCTTCCCCCAAACTCAGGAGCTTACACATGTCCTCGGGAGCAGGCATTCCCCGCCATGCCTCAGAGGGGTGGTGTGTGTGGATGGCCAGACTATGCCCGTATCCCCCTCTATCTCTCCTCTAGGTGAAAGCTTTTTAGCATTGCTGTAGGGGTCACCTCCTCAACCCTGAGGCAATTTAGGTGTCCGAGAGACAGGGACAGGGAAGGGAAAGAGGGTGGGAAGAGGACTGGGCATCAGCATGCGCAACGAGTTTCTTTTTTTCAACTGAGGTAAATAAAAAAGCTTTATCCTGCAACACTCGGAGATGAGTCTGTGCACCCCCCAAGTCCCGGCCACCGTCCCCCTGCCTTTACATCAGGCTCTTGCGGTACTGACTGTGCTGAGTGCCTGGTGTGAGGTGGGGGCTGGGGGCCTGAAGGTCCATCTGTCTGTACAGGTCCCTCAGCTCCCTGACCTCCTGCAGCACCCTCTTCGCCTGGCTCCAATTGGACGAGGCCTCTCCAAGCAGCCGCTCGGTCTCCAGCAGCCTCTGCTCGGACTCCGAATCGGGAGGGGACCAAGGGGGGTCCTTGGCCTTTCGCTTTCCATCTCCCAGTCCCTGAACCTCTGCCAGCAGCTCCTGAGTCTTCTCCAGTTTCCTGGCTACCAGGTCCTGGATCCGGGACAGCTGCCCCGGAAGGGATGGAATGAAGGCTGGGGGGTCCTCGGCCCGCAGCTGGGGGCTGCGGGCGGGGGCGGCGTCCCGCTGAGACAGGATCTCCTCCAAGGAAGCGCAGCGGCCTTTCTCCGTGGGGGTCAACTTCTTGGGTGCCTGGGGGGTGTAGGTAGCCCCTCTGTCTGGCTTGTCCCAAGCTCGGGGCAGGCCGCTTGCTCGGTCTGAGGAGGGCTGGATACGGTCAGAGTCTGCTCTCCGCCGGCTGCCTGCCAGCGGGGCCACAGACTTGTCCAGGTCAACCCGGAAGCTCTCGGCACAAGAGGTGGGTTCCTCGGGAGAAGGGTCTTCCTCCTGGATCAGGTCCAAGGTCAGCATCCCATCCGAGGTAGAGGTGGAAGCCTGGAGGGGAGAGGGCGGGAATGAAGGGGAAGAATTGCCAGCAGTGGGCCCTTCGGGACTGACTGGGAGAGAGACGCAAACTGGTCACTTCCCTCCTCGATGTGCCTTCCCTGAATGAGAAGCACGCCATCCTCACCAAGCCCTTGGGCTTTTTTACTTTTTCTTACTCCTTTGATGGTGGTTTGAACCTTTCTCTCATTTTTCTGTGATCTAAAGTAGCTTCTGCTGGTTCCCCCAATTCTCCACTTTACTATGAGTTTCCTGAAGAGTGTCTTTCTCCTCTGTCTAGTGGACTCTAAGCATCGAACTGGGTCTGACACACTCAGGATACTCCACACAGCAAGTAACTGTCCTCCTCCACCTGTACCCTCAGAGCCACACACCTCAACCGCTTCTGCTCCTGACAACCCTGAGCCCCTTGCCTTAAAACAAAACTTGTTCTATTTCCAGAATACTGTAATAAAAAACTGACAGGGGTGTTCGGTACCTCATGTGGATTGATACATAAATTGCTTCAATCCTTCCTCACAGCGACCCTTCAAGGCGGGCACGATTAACCGTCCCGCTTTAAGGGCAGTGACGTGCAGCTTCAGGGAATCACACAGAGAGAGCAAAGCACAAAGCTAGGCCCCAACCCAGTTCTGCCCGGTTCTACTGTACCCGGCTGGCTCTCTCCCTAGAGACCGAAGGCTCGGACAGGGAAAGGAACCACACTTTGTGTGTTACAGTGGTTCACAGTGAGCCTTCCTCCTGGAGACGACTGCAGTGCTTAATGCTGTCACCGGCCAGAATAGCCAGCCGCTGCGGGGTCGCTTACATTCCCTGGAACAGCATTCACCTCTTCTACTCCTTCACTTTCCTTGTGGGTATATCTCATTTCCCCACAAAGGATGAAATGAGGGCAAGGACTTTTGAACTCATAAGGTGCTAAATATTTTTGATATGGAGGAATCAGGCAGGGGGATGGGTAGAGGGACTGCCCCAGCCTTTGACCTTGGTACCACAAATGCCTCTGGTGGGCGGTCTCAGGTACCATCATGTCTGACATAGATGTGGAACCGGCCCTTCCACAACTTTTACTTTCTTACAATCTTACGTACCACGGCCATTAGGTGTCCCCGCGTTGGGGGGCGGCGGGAGTGTTGGATTTTTGCCCTGTCTCGAGTGGGGTGGGCGAGATAGCTGTCTTCCTCGACGGTGACCTGAAGAGATGCACTGTGAGTCATGGGTGCTCTTCAGAGACTCTGTCCTGACCCAGCAGCCCCTGAGGCCTGCACCTGCCTGGACTGGGAAATAAACCCACCCCATTAACTGCTTCTGAGAAGATCCAAGGGCAAGGCATTTACCGCACATGCGGGGCCTCTGGGGCTGGCCCCATGCATCACAAAGCAGGGAAAGAGGCGTTGTGGCAGAGGGACTTAGAAGGTAGGAGAATGGGGTTTTTAAAGGGAGCTAAAGAAGTGTAGCTGGTGGGGGGAAGCATGTAAGGGGGGGCCGCCCTGTAATCTCCCCCTTTAGTGAGTCACAATTACTGCCTCTGCGCCGGTGTTCCTCCCCTCCGGATGAGCCCCCTGACCTCATCCAAGATACGGTTCTTGGCTCGGGTGATAGCGGAGTTGAGGGCATTGATCCACAATTCCTTCTCTTCTGGACTAACTGCCAGGAAGATGAGGCTGGGAGCCTGTGGGGGAGACATTCGTGGTTCAGCCAGGGCTTTGCGGTTGGTGCCTCACTATGACAGTGAAGAAGTTACTGTCTCGTTCCCTCAGACCCAGCTCCTAGAAGGAGAGGCCTTCTGCTTCTGGAGTCATCCATAACCTAAGGAAACCAGCCTTTCTTCCTAGAAGGGGCCACAGCTTAGAGGTTGCTTTAGAAATGACCAGGGAAGAGTTAAGAAGGGTAATGGATACTAATATGGTGCTGGAGAGAATGAGAGGAGGTTCGGTAAAGGACATGTACCAAAGTAAAGATCTTTAAAGGTCTGAGTAAACAGAATGTGACAGGAACTTCCCTGAGGTCCCTCAGACAAGAGAAACTAGATTCAGAACTTCAACCACCCATCAGGGTACAGGGAAAAGTGATTTTCTCCCAAGAGATGTATGCGTGTGCGTGTGTGCATGCATGCGTGTGTGTGTCTGTGTGAGAGAGAGAGAGAGAGAGAATGAGAGGAGAGAGAGATATGATCTTTGTGGTCGGACAGTTTAAAGGCTGGCTTGCCCGGAGGGAAGGAAATGGCCAGGATATTCTGGGGTTAAATAACAAAAGTTGGCAGGAGAGCAAGTCCAGCCTCTGAACCTGGAGTGGAGAGGGAGAACCCGCAGAGGGAAGGGTTTCTCCCCTGCCCCCTACACACAAGCGGGCTGAGGTTCCCGGGGCGGAATATACGGGACATACCGTGTTGCCAGGCTGCTTGGAGTGGGCAAGAGTAAACTTGCTATGATTTTTCTTGCTCCTGCTCTTGGATTTCCGGAGCTCTTCGCACTTCTCATAGTCACTCAGGTCAAATACCTCTTGAATATTTTTCTCATCTTTTACCTAGGGGAGGGTTAGAGGGGAGGTGCTGAGGAGAAAATTACTTGGTGCCTCCCCCAGAGTGTTAGTTTAGCCCTAACTTGGGAAGCAGAAGCCTGAGGAGAAGGGAGGGATGACAGGACAGGGGGGCTGTCCTACCCAAGGCCCGCTCGCAGGCCTTGCCCTGACTCCTCAGGCGGGCTTCCGTTTAAACCCCTTATCGGCACTCTCTTCAGCTAAGCTACTTGTTTCCGGAGCCCCACGATGTCACTCTGACCCTGTTTTGTCCTTCAAGACACGGCTTAGACGGCTAGTAGGTTAATCCTATCATCCTGAAGAAAGCAAGACCTGGATAGATGTGGATGCTGATCATCCAGAGGGAGGAGAGACCAGCAGGGCCGGCATCAGGGCATGTCTGGAGGCAAAGGCCGCCTCTGGGCGCCCCCATCTTATTAAATATTTGCACTGCTGCTTTAGTACCTGACCTGACTCCCTCCTCAGATCTACACTATTCTAGAGTCATCCACCTCATTCCTTTCAGGAGCTTCAGCACCACAGAAACAGCGTTCCCCTGTGTTCAGTTTGTTCAGACATGCTGAAAAATACACCTGTAGTTAACCCTCCTTCTTCCCTCCAAGGTACTCTGGCAACCCAACCTAGCCCCTGCAGGCCTCAAAAGCCATTTAAATCATCCACCTCTGGGCACCTGGGTGGCTCAGTCGGTTAAGCGTCTGATTTTGGCTCAGGTCATGATCTCATAGTTGCTGAGCTCTGTGCTGCCAGCTCGGAGCCTGGGGCCTGCTTCTGATTCTCTGTCTCCCTCTCTCTCTGCCCCTTTCCTCTGCTTATGTGCGCACACACTCTCTCTCTCTCAAATTAAGTAAGTAAGACATTAAAAAACAATCCTCTACCTCTCTCTAAACAAAGATGCACTTATACTGTCCCTGGAGGACAAAATTTCAGACTTGTATTCTGCTACTTCTTGCCATTGTTCCAATTTGAGAGCCTAAGCCCCTTACTGCCGGGCAGTTCTTGTGTCTAAACGTAGCCTTTCCTGCATGTGGTATCTATCTGGCACCCTGGTTCTACCCTTAGCAGCTGTAGCCAGCATTTGGCTCTGAACTCTCTTGCGGAAGGTCTAATCAGAGACCACAATCCTATCCATATCCTCTGACCCAACTAGCCTTTGCAGAGTGCCACAAATTCCAGTAACATTTCTGCCAAGGTCTGTTTTATTTTTTCATTATTAAAAAAAAATGTTTATTTATTTTGAGAGACAGCAAGTGAGCAGGGGAGGGGCAGAGAGAGAGAGGGAGAGAGAGATTTTCAACGCAGGCCCTGAGCTGCCAGCACGGGAGCCCGACTTGGGCCTCAAACTTATGAATCGTGAGATCATGGCCTGAGCTAAAATCAAGAGTTGGGACACTTAACTGACTGACCCACCCAGGAGCCCCAAAGTCTGTTTTAAGACTTGCTGCAGGCCCAGCGGCTGATGCAGAGGAGGGGGGCTAATTGCACAGCCTCATTCGGGTCAATGACTGCTCGTATATCTGTCTGTTTGCCCTGGCACAGGGCTGTCCCTTTCCCAGGGCTCCCTGGCTTTGGGCCGGGAAGTGACCAGAGGCCTGGGAGGATTGTGGATGGAAGTGAGGAAGATGTCAGCAAGGGGATCCGAGAACAATTCCCAGAAACACGGGGCAGGGAGGCAGGGTGATGCATCAGGTCACCTGCCCTCCCTCCTCAGATTGGAGGCTATCAGCAGAGACCAGAAGCCCTGGAGAGGAAAGTGCTGGGTGTGTATATGCAACCAGGGAAGGAGAGTTACTTGTTCTGTTTCCCTTACAGGAAGGGGAGAAGGGAAGGGCAGGAACACGGCTGACAAGGAGCTCCAGGAAGCAGGGGACAGTGACAGGGGTCGGGCCCTGACAGGGCAGGGGTTCCCAGGGAAGATGGGTAACTCCAAGGCCCTTGTTCTCTGCTGTACGGTTTTTCCTCTGTCAAGTTCCCAAAGCCTCATTTATAATTTCCCATCTTCCAGAGTGAACCTTTCTTTTCCCCGGAGCCTGCAGAAAGGGATTTTCCCTTGCCAAAACAGATGCCCTGAACCCAGTCTCCTCTACCATGAGATCTCCCGAAGATCTAGTTCCTGTTGCTCTACATCAACCCCATGATCATAAGGTGCCCTTTGAGAATGAGGAAAATGATTAATAACAAATACAGAAGGATTTCCTTGGTGCAGGCAGTTGTGGGAGATCCTGCCTTTATGATAAGTAACGAAAAAGAAAAGACCACTGAAAAATCAAGAGGAGAGGGTTAAGAATATTTTTGCACTAACACATAGGTTACAAACATTATACTTTGCATTTCAAACACAGATCTTGAATCTCTTAGCTCCGGAGCTTATGGGAAGTGGACAGAATAGAGCCTAGAATCCTGGGTCAGCTTCACCCTCAGCCCAGGCCCGTTGTGGCACGGACGGGCTCCCAAGAAGAGAGGGGACAGTAGGCTGGTTCCCACTTCTCCTGTGCCTTTCTCAGCAGGAGCAGTGGGCCCCGTGACCAGTCAGATGCTCCTGACTCACAGGACACCAGGCATGGGAGGCTGAGGTCATTCCATCCTTCCCCCTGTCTCCGTACTCCTTCCTCCACACACAAGAAACAAGTATGCTCTTTTGCCCCCCAGACTCTGTTCTTGGGACGAACATAAACAAGAAAAAAAATGTCTTCTTTCTTCTACCCCTTTCACTGTTCTCATGGTTCCCCTCTGACGTGTAGGAAGTTCTCTCTGACTGCTCACCAGAGTTTCCTGCCATTATGAAGTTTGAGGAAGACAGGAGATACACTTTGACACTTGCTTCTTAGTATTATTTTTTAAACTGGAAAGCCAGCCAATTATGGAAAAACCTATAGGATTTGGGATTGGGTAGAAGTGGCCCTTAAAAATAAATCCTGCAATCAAATTCTTCTCTCACCTCCCTCCATCACCAAGTTCCTGGCTTAGTGTAAACAGTAAGGCTGAAACACCCTGAAGGGGATGTCTCTCTCTGGCCCTGACACAGCTTTGTTCTTCCCTACTTGCCTAGGTAGATGTTCTGTTCGGATGAATACTTTCTCTAGGACTGCGCGTGTGGCTGTTTCAATACCATAAAAGGATTTATTTACCTAAATATAGTCTGCAGAAAGCAGAAGAGGTTAGAACTCAGGGTGGACTCCCTGGAGCCTCCGGGGGTTAGGGAACACGGGATTGGGGGAAGAGGGGCCCATCCTACCAGGGGCGCAGGGGACAGTCTCCCAGGCTATGCTGACACAGTCTCAGAAGGTAGGGGCTGGAATGACTTCTAACTCACGGAGGGGCAACTCAGTTTCTCAAGTGGTACGGGTCTCTCGAATTATAGAGATAAAAAAGAGTCTGGATTCAATGATCTGGGCTCAGGTTCTGAATGTGGACTGTGGGCTTCATTTTAACTCTGCAGAGACTTACAAGAGTTCGTGACTCCATTTGTCTCCTTTCTGATACAAATGGGGGAAGTTGGGAATGGTGGAGAATACGTTCCTTGCCTTTTTTTTTTCTTTAAATGGATTAGGAAGCATACTGGCTAGTAACCTTGGCTTCAACAGAAACAACTACACTCACAGATACTCTACCTGAGGTCATGTGAGGATGACCCAGGGCTGTGCATGTTTTCTGTGATTGGGACAGCTGCACTGGTGAGATGACCTGCGTAGACCTTCCTTCTAGAGACAGGAAAAGAGGAGGCTAGCTGGCTTAGGGTTGGGGGGGACAGGAAGGGGTGGAGGAGAAGCTGAATAGAGTTTTTCAGCAGCAGTAGCAAAGAAAAAAAAATCCTACCTTCAGCCAGCTGCCAGGACGGGGTACGGGGCAACAGGGGACACTTAGAACTTTTGGGACCTCTTGCGAGGGGGGTTATTGTCATTGCCAGAAAGGTGTTTGCAAAGAAAATTCATTAAATAAGATGCACACTCAACTTCGAATTCCAACCCGGGTCTTCTAGAGAAGGGGTGACCTCTCTCTGCAGATCTGATGGGGGTAGAGACCAACCGAATTGCTGAACTTGCTTTTGGAACAAAATGGGGGTTGAGGGCAGGGGGAGGACGGAGATAGGGAAGTCCCCTGTGGAGGGACAAAACGGGGAATATGAGAAAACGGGGACAGAGGTGGTAAAGGGCACCTACCTCCTTCTCAGAGATGTACAGCTGGTCCCCCTTCAGCACCACATAGCGGTTTTTCCAAATCTCCCTGAAAATCCCTTTCCCGCAGAATTTCCGGACCCAGCCGACCTTCTCCGGAGGTGCGGACGGATGGTTTCCATCCTGAGGCCCCTGCCCCCGGGCAAGAGCAGAACCGTCCGGTTAGGGGGCTATCGCTTTTCCCTCCTCTCGTTCCGTCCCTCGCGACCCCCCTCGGCTCCCCTCGCCCCTTCTTTCCCGCGACCGCCCCCTCCCCCCACCCCCTCCCCAGGCTGGACTCAGGGAGCCCAACGTTCGCTCCCCACTTCTCGGCAGGTCTGCGCTCGGGGCAACTCTCTCCCCCACGGCCGCCCTCCCTCGTCCCCCAGATAACTCCAAGTGCGAGAGCGGGGGGCCAGGGCCCAGCCTGGGTGGAGGGCAGCCTCGGGATCGCCGCCGGGCCCCCCGCCCCCGCCTGCAGCCTCGGGCCCCGCCACGCCGGGAGAAACGGCGTTTCATTTTCTCTCATTGTCTCCTCGCCGCCACAGAGCACACGCAGGCGGCGGCCGGGAGCCCGGGGGAGGGGGCGCCGTGGGGGGGGGGGGCGGCGGGAGGAAAGTGAGCCAAGTCCGCGCCCCCGAGCCGAGTCCCCGCACGGAAGCCCCCGGGGCGGCGGGGCTGGGGCCCTCGGAGCGGTGGGTGGCGGGCGCGGGCGCACTCACCCTCTTGGCGGAATTGTTCTTCTTCATCGTTCCGGGTGGGCGCGGGCGCGGGGGAAGGGGCGGCTGGCGGAGCTGCCCCCGGCGCCGCCGCCGCTCCGCCCTCCCTCTCCCGGACGCTCCCCTTCTTTGTAGCTCCGGTTACACTAGAGGCCGGCCTCCCTCGCACTCGCACACACACGCACGCCCGCTCCCCGCCCCCCGGCGCCCTCCATCCCGGCGCCCACGCGGCCCGGGCCCCCGCGCGCCCCCGCCGCCTGCTCCCCGGCCCGGCCCGCGCCCTGCCGTTCCATCCGCCGGCCCGCTGACGTTGCGAGTTCAGAATAAAGGGCGAATCGCGGAGCCGGAGATGGTGCGCTCCCCCACCCCCCCTCCTTTGTTTCTGACTCGCTGAGGGTGAAGAAGACGGACCCAAACCCAGCCGGAGAGCGGCTCCCCGGGGAAGGGGGGGCGCGGGACCCACGCTCGCACCTGCGGCCCGAGCGAGAGGTGGGGCCCGGGAGACCCCCACCCGCACCCCCCACCCCGCCGGACCTGCCCGGACAGACCGCGGAGGCAGCCGGAGCGGATAATAGGGAGAGGTTTAGGAAGACCGAGATAACCCAGATCGAGATTGGCTCCCTCCCAAACAGAAAACAAAAACAAGAGCGGGAACTGGCATCTGGAATTCACGATCCTTAGGTGGCAGAGATAGTGGCCTGGGTAGGTCAGACGTTGGGGAAAAGTTTTACGTTCCGGGAGCATGGGGGTGTCGATGTGTAGGGGGACGCGTTGAGAGTGGAATTAATACTAATGCACAATTCTGCCCGTTTACAAAGCCTCGGGCCTTCTTTGAGCCTAAGGATGAAGTGGATAGAATGATCTCCATTGCACACAGAGAAAAGTGAGACTCAGGATGGCTCAGGGATGTGCAGACACACATGCTAATTCCTGGCAGGAGGAGATTTCTCTGTCTCCAAAGCCATTGTCCAGAATATCATGTGGCTTTAAATGTAAGCTCCGGGGGAGGCTTAAACTTCCTACGACCCTGGGTATCTCTTCCCGCCGCACTGACATGTAAACATCCCATCAGAGTCCAGTGGAGGGAAGGGCTCAATGCCCAGAAGATGCTCTGATGACTGGGGGAATGGCTGCTGATGCCTCCTACACCAGATCTGCTTCAGAGCTTACAGACCAACATCTTAGTAACTTCATTCCTCCCCACTCGCCCCCCCCCCCCCCCATACATATTTAAGGAGAGGAGGCGAGTCAGGAGACTCAGGTTTGGGCACTAGTTTCATCATCACCACTTTGTGGCCTTAGGTCGTGACCGAATTTCTTTAGGCCTCTGTGCCTCCATGTATTAAAAGGTGAGGGATGAACCACCACTTCCATCAACAAGCAAAGGGGACTATCAGAGGTGACCTGTGAAAGTCCTATGAAAATATGCAAGTGTTGCCCTCTAGGGTCAATTATTGAATAACAGCAAGCACACACATCTCCTGGCGTATGGTAGACACGCAATAACCACTAAATGAATACGAATCCCCGGCACACAGGAGCAGGGAAAAGGAAGAACTCTTTTTTCTGGAGATGTCTCCAGATAAAAGGAAGTATTGGCCAATTTTGTGGTTTGAGGAATGGGGTGGGCTCAGCTTTTTCTGGCATCTGTCAAATGAACAGGGGCTTCTCTCTTTTTCTGGCACCCTCCTTTCCTCCTAATCCAACAATATTCCTCTTAACCTCTTTTCATTTACCATACTAATTAATTCCTCTATTTTAGTCTGATAAAGAAATTTATCCTTGCAAAATGCTCTTGTACATCATTTCTTTAAATCTTTAGTGCCACCTTGTGAGGTATGTAGAATATTATTCCCACTTGGAAAATGAGTAAACTGCTCGGCGAATCAATCGGCTTGCCCAAGTTTACCCAGCACGTTACTGGCTAAATGGATTAGAATCCAGGTTTTCAGACTCCAGCCTACCGTTTAGGCTTTGTACACACACACACCACACCATATACACACACAGCCCCTCTCCCCTTCCCACCATCTGTATTTCTCAAGAATAAGAAAATCCAGGGGTGTCTTCATAATGAGGAAGCAAAATGTCCCAGCGTACTAGCCTGCATGATCTTTTGAGGGCTTGCTGGCCAGATAGATCAGAGCAGTCTGAATTCAGAGTTTAAATAGATTCTGGTGTATGGGAAACATGTAATTCATGACTTGCCCCATCTTCCTTCTTTCCCCTCCTTTTAGTCAACAAATGTTTGAGTGTCTTCTCTATGCACGGTAGTGGGGTCCTTGTGTGTGGCATCAGGCAGGTGCTGGAGCCTTGTGGAACATCAGGCAGAGGGACTGCTCGGAAATCAAAACCCTCCAAAGTAATTTTCAGATTCCAGAACAGATGCATGTGGGCTGGAGAACCTTTCTTGCCTATTTGCTCCTTAAGATGTTACATAAATCTCTGGGCTTCTCCCCCCGCCACTAACCTGCACTGCTGTACTGCCTCATGTTATCCTGCCCCTGCCTTCCCACAGTTTTGTCTCCCCTGGTCCTATTACGCACGCCTCTTCCCCTGTGCCATACTCTTCCGGGGCCTATTCTCCAACTGACTTCTCTCCCACCAGGTGATCCTCATGGCACCTGAATTGGGATCTATTGGGATCTATGACTTAGGACTGTTTCCAAAGACCAGTTTTTAAGTGAGAAATCTCAGAGTGAGAACTTATGGGCTCTTTTGCACATTTTCATAGCGCTGTGTCTTCAGTGAGCTTGACACTGCCATACACATAAACCACAAAAATACGTTAATTTCTCTTTTTGGAGATAAGATACTGGGAGGACCTGTGATGGGGTTACCCCACTAACAGCATCACCATGGATAAGATACAACTGCCAGTTTTCATTCTTCAGTTGACTTTTTTTTTTTAAGTTCATTTATTTTGAGAGAGAGGGAGAGAGAAAGTGTGGGTAGGGGCAGAGAGAGAGAGAGAGAGAGAGTGTCCCAAGCAAGGTCTGCACTGTCAGACAGGAACCTAATGTGGGGATCAAACTCACGAACCATTAGATCATGACCTGAGCTGAAGTCGGATGCTTAATGGACTGAGCCACCCAGGCTTCGGTTGACTGTTTTATAAGCCAGTCCACTTGAGGGAGGAAGAAAGGAGCTCTCACCAGTGAGGATTTGTGAGTTGCTGCCTGCAAGTTTACTGGGCAAAAACTGTCATCCAAAAAGTTGTTCGCCTAAAAGCAGCGCCTCGTCTTTTGTAGAGTAACTGGGACATTTGACTAGGGCATTTCAATCTGTGGAGGAGAGGGCATCAAAAGCACATGAGACTTTAACTAAAAGGCTGTTTTTTAAAGGGTAAAAATGAAAGGCCACTAATAATGTGATCAGCTCTGTAAATCTTAAATAAAAATTTAAGTCTTTCATCCTCAATAAATACCAGGGGCGCCTGGGTGGCTCAGTTGGTTAAGCGTCTGACTTGGGCTCAGGTCATGATCTTGCGGTTCGTGGGTTCCAGCCCCGCGTCAGGCTCTGTGCTGACAGCTCAGAGCCTGGACCCTGCTTTGGATTCTGTGTCTCCCTCTCTCTCTGCCCCTTCCCTGCTTGCACTCTCTCTCTCAAAAATAAACATTAAAAAAAAAAAAAAAAGAAATGCCAACTTCTGGCATCAAACATCCTGAAGTTAAGGCTCTGTCTCTTTCTTTTTTAAAAATTGTTTATTTATTTATTTTTGAGAGAGAGATATCATGACCTGAGCCAAAGGCAGACGGTTAACCAACTGAACCGCCCAGGAGCCCCTGTAAGGCTCTTTTCTTAGACTTGGCATTGTCAGCTGGGTAGCAGAATGGAAGCGGGCAAATACTCAGGGCAATGGTCTAAGAAAAGTCTCCATTCTTACTCTTCTTATTCCAAAGAGTTATCTTGCCTCGAGGAAAGGAAGCACAGGTCTTCATGCTTGGAGGGAGGGTTCTGTTTATTTGAAAAGACTGTGTAACTTGCTGCATTTAAAATACTGTCTTCCCCAAATGTCATATGACTTCACTCACAGGAGGACTTTAAGACACAGAACAGATGAACACAAGGGAAGGGAAGCAAAAATAATATAAAAACAGGGAGGGGAACAAAACCTAAGACTCTTAAATATGGAGAACAAACAGAGGGTTGCTGGAGGGATTGTGGGAGGGGGGATGGGCTAAATGGGTAAGGGGCACTAAGGAATCTACTCTTGAAATCACTGTTGCACTATATGCTAACTAACTTGGATGTAAATTTAAAAAAATAAAAAAGAAAAAAGAAAAAGAAAAAAAAAAAAAAAAAAGACCTAGCTCTGAGCTATACTACGGCCAAAAGCCTTAGGGCTTCACATGACTGGAAGTTAAAGAAACAATGATGAAAAGGGGGAGGAGGAATGGGAAAAGGGGGATGGATGGAATGACCTTTATTTTCCCTTTTATTTCTTGAGTCCTGATTAGTGCAGTGGGAGGGTTGACAGGAATCCAAACTTTTTATGTAGTGATTTTTTAACCCCAAGTTGGAGATAGGAATCAGTCTTACTGTCCTATTTGTAGTCAAATTTCATTTAGTGTTTACAATGTTCTAAGTGCTTTATATGTATTATCTCATCTAATCCTGACGATCCTATGAGGTAGTTTATCACTTTTACATATATATCATATGTATATTTATATTTATATTTATATATCATCGCCAAAGTCTGATAATTGTGACAGATTTGAGCCTAGGGTATCTGAGGCTAGAGAATATTTTCGGTTCCACATGAAAGAAAGGTTAAAAAACATATAAAGGGCCTACAGAGAGCCAGAGAGGGATTGTGCTGTGTTTTTGCCATGATCTGAGGATGCTGTAATCTGGCATTAGTGACATCAGCTTCCACTGCTTTCAAGAGAACTGAAATTGACACCAGAACTTATCATCTGCCTTGACATTAATTTTTTGAAGTTTATTTATTTAGAGAGAGAAACAGAGCATGCGTGCGGGGGAGGGGCAGAGAGAGAGGGGAGAGAGAATCCCAAACAGGGTCCGCACTGTCAGCGCAAGAGCCCGATGTGGGGCTTGAACCCACAAACTGTGAGATCATGACCTGAGCCAAAGCCAAGAGCTGGATACTTAATCGCCTGAGCGTTGACATAGTTTAAATATCCTCTGGATAGAAGTGATGCCTTCTGTTTGGTGTAAAGCCAACTCATGCCTCATCTTGCGAATTCCCATAAACCCCATTAACCCCAAAGAAATAAAAACTTGTATCTTTTCACAAAATGGATTTTTATTGTAGTCATACATGGTTTCTCAGTGCCACAGAAAATTGCAGTGTAGGAACAATTTTTGGATGGCTTTCTACAGAAACATGATGAGTTTTCAAAAATGAGGTGTGCAGGAATGTGGTTAATGAAAAGTAAAAGGGGTCAAGAGAAGGGAGGATGTGTAGCGTGTGCATCAAATGGTTTACTTTTTAAACCCCTCTGAGCTCTGATAACCCTTTTCTCAAGTGAGATCCCAACAAAATTCATCAGAAACCAAAGTGTGCTGTCAAATACAAGGAATATATCTGTTTATTTGATAAGGAAACCACGGGAAAGGTGGGTCAGGACCAGCACAGAGTTCTTCTCAACTTGTCCCTGGGAGTGTGGGTGTCTGTGCCTACAGTTCAGGAGTGAGCAGGCTACCTGGAGGTGGGTTATAAGGACAAGCGTGAAACCCAAGGCTCTCCTCCAACACCTGCGGCCGGTGGGGAAAGCCTGCAGGGAGGTTGAGGGCGAGCTGCGCCGGCCTCCTCACCCTGCGCCTCCTCTCCCCGCGCCGGTTCAGGTTCACCGTCTGCTTGTGGACCTCGCTGTAACTTGAGAGCTCTCCTTGCTTCTGCTGTGCAGTCCGGAAGCCAGAACTTCCTCTAGGAAACTGACCGGTAGACTTGAGGTTACTCAAAGGGGGAAAAGGAAAAGCATCTCCAAAATAGAAGATCTTGCCTGTGACTTGTGACTGGATGAAGGAGATCGTGAAGAGTATGCAAGGATTACTGGCCTGGTGTGCGGGGCACTCAGACATCCGGGCTAGGAGAGCCCTCCCTCTGTGCTCCTCCCCAGGGTTCTCATGGGGTTTTTTAGCACTAAATCTGCAAGATCTGGTAAGGCTAAAACTTCCCGTTTGAAATTTCTAGTTAGGAACCCAGGAGTTTTAAGCGCAAGGCTACTGTATTAACTGAGAACCACGTTCCATCAAGCACCTCTTATCTGTACTCTCGACATGGCTTCAGAACTTGGACTGTGTCCCTTCAGTCTCCTCCTCAGCCAGTGTCCTCTGCAAAGTGGCACTAGAATTCATTTTCTAAAATACAGACGATATCCTATTGCATATTTCTGCCTCTTCCACTTGAAGACCTTTCTTTTGCTTACAGAATGACGCACAAGTTAAAACTTGAGGCCCTTCACAATGTGTCCTTGCAATAACTCATACTTGTATTTATTGTGTTCTGAGAACTGTTTTAAGCCATATGTGCATGTGTACATATGTGTGAAATAGACACTATTATCCTTATTTAAAAGATGACAAAATCAAGCTATGGAGAGGTGAAGTGATTTTCCAAGGTCACCACAGCCAGTAAGTGGCTTAGCTGTGACTCAAACCCAGGCTCTGGAACCTGTGCCCTCGGGCCCACATATACTGCCACTGGATTGTTCCCTTGCTCGGCTGACTCCACTTCCCACCCTGCAGCCCCGGGAGCGCCCCAACACTTGCTGTCCCCTAAACACCTCATGTGCGTTCCCACCTGTTTGCTCTTAGGTCCTGTGTCCAAAATGCTAGACAGCCCTTCTCTGTCTGACGAAATCCTGTATATATATTTTTAATGTTTGTTTATTTTTGAGAGAGGGAAAGAGAGAGACAGAGCACTAGTGGGGGAGGGGCAGAGAGAGAGGGAGACACAATCTGAAGCAGCTCCAGGCTCTGAGCTGTCAGCACAGAGCCTGACGCGGGGCTCAAACCCACGAACCATGAGATCATGACCTCAGCTGAAGTCGCACACTCAACTGACTGAGCCACCCAGGCGCCCCTGATGAAATCCTTTAAGGCTAAGGATTAAAAGCCACCTTTTCTGTGAAGCCTTCTCAAACTCCTCCATGCTGGACGGATCCCTCCCACGGCTCTAATCACTTTCTGGTGCTATTTTAGCTCTGTATGATTATTCCGTAGGTACTCCTCAGTTATTTCTGTCACACTAGACTGTGAGGTGCTTAGGGTGGGTCTGAGAGTTCTTCGATCTCCAGGGTGGATCTCCAGCACTCACTGAGCACAGATGCTGACTTCTAGCAGGGACCCAATAAAGGTATACTGAATAAGTGAATTCATTTGAATGGCTCCTGTTGGCAAAAGAGCCTTTGCTGTGATATAGGAGCTCTGGGGGCGGTATTTTTAAGTGCCACACTCACGCTCAGGAGACAGACCTGTAGCAGAGGGTTGGAGGGGTGATGGCCAGGTCCCTTATTATTACTACTGTTTTGCAGTTTTAGACCTGTCAGATTTGGCACTTGGAGGATTTAAATGAAAACTCCTTTGCAAAAGAAAAAAAAAAAGATGAAGTAGAGGGAAAGGAGTAGAAGCTAAATTCATTTATTCCGCTACTGAAATATGGGCACATCTGTCTGGCCTGGTTTTCTGGCCAGTAGGACTGGAGACACGTGGAGGACAGAAAACAAGTGTCAGGAAACGAAGTAGCACTGCTTTCTTGAAAGACAGCACAAGAAGTCTTTGGTCAGTGATGGTTAAGAATGAAACAAACCTGCTGGGAAACCCTACGGGAATTCAGCGGTGACCTTTATTTGCTTCCCTTCAGACTCTGCTACCGGTGCAAAGAAAAGAAGTAACTTAACTGAAATTATACTTAATGATCCTCCTCTGCGTATCAATAAGACCCCACATTTTTGACTGCAAAGAGAAAATACTATTTATATTTGCCAAGTCTAATTTTATTTCCTAGGGCCATTGTGACTTTTAAAAAGTATCTATTTGAGGACTTTGATGAGTCACTGTGGAATGCTTAAAAAATTATGGGCGGTGAACATATTGGTATCTATACCCCAAATTTAGACTATGTTTATGAAAAACAACAAAAGAAGGATTTTTCTTTCCTAGCTTTGTTTTAAATCAATTTCGCTTACAAAGCAAACTAAAAAGTCCCCTTCTCCTGTGGTACTATAATCTAATTCAATTCAGCTCAGTTCAATTCAATTTAACAAGTGTTTTACTGAGCATCCGTTATGAGGTAGGTGTTGAGCTGGGTGTACAAAGGATCACTTGTTAGGATTCTTACCTTTAAGGGACTGTCTGAGACAGATACAGTCACAACTCAATGTGAGACAAGATATAAACAAAGATGGTTCCAGAAGCTAACCCAGGAGGTTAATGCTACTGCTCGTCTTGGTTTGTGCTGTCATGATTCCCAACTCTATGGCAAGAAACAAGGTGGGCAGTAAAAGGCCCCGATTTTAAAGTGAACCTCAAGAAAGGCTTGCATCGCACATTGAGAAGAGTTTCTTCACTTTCTAGTCTTTGGTAAGGAACTAGAGACTATCACTTACAGGATTTTAGATTTTCATTACTAAAGTAATTTCGTTGAACAACTGTGTTCTTAAAGCTACATAGCAAGACTGTCTATCACCTACATCTTCCTCTTTTTTCACTATATTCCACAGGTAGAAATTATATGGGATTTTTTTTTTCTTTTTCTTTTGAGAGAGAGAGACAGAGAGAGAGCATGAGTAGGGGAGAGGGGCAGCGGGAGAGAGAGAGAGAGAGAGAGACTCTTAAGCAAGCTTCCACACTCAGCCTGGAACCTGATGTGGGGCTTGATCCCGTGACCTGAGCTGAAATCAAGCTCAAATGACTGAGCCACCAGGGTGCCCCTATATGAGTTTCTTAATAATAAGAAAACCAAAGACACCAAAGGAAGCTAGAATCAAATGTGAAGGGGAATAATGAAACAAAATGAATGGAATTTATGGGAAGCAGGAACCTAGAAAAAGACTTTCTGGAAAATAATGAGAAAAAAACTTGAAATGTTTGCCTTAATGGAGTAATAATCTTCTAATTACAGCCAAACACTAGAGATGCTGGAATATAGGAGTGGGTCAGAGAGAAGGATGTGACGGAGCATTTAATAGCCCAGAACACTGAAAAGTCTTCTCATTTTCCACTGCTTATGGCGCTCAGAGCTGCTCTGATATCTTGTACCTCTTTGCTTTTGCACATTCTATTCCCTCTGCCTGGAGGACTGCCCATCTGTGTCATACTTTATCTGAACTATGCATCTTTTACAACTCAACTCTCATATTATCAATCCTCTAGGAATTCATTTGTCTACATGTCTTTTTTCCACTGAAGTCTATAAGCTTTTTGAGGACACAATACACGAACACATTCTTTTGGTAAAAGTTTTAAATGGTACACATAGAGCTCAGGTCTTCCTGGATTCATCTCTTCCCCATTACTCTTTCCAGAGGACAATTTGATTAGCAAATATTTGTTAAGTGCCTACTATGTGCCAGGCCCTGTTGTGGAAGCTGTGAATATAGCAATAACCAAAGTAAAAAAGTTCTCTCATGGAATTTACATTCCAGTAAGGGAAGGGGAAGACAAAGGAAGTTAATAAGTAAAATACAATAATAATAACACAACAAAAATAATCATGGTGAACTCCTAACACTGTAGGTGAGGTTCTGTTCTGATGAGATAAAAACTATCCCACTTTACAAAGCAACTGAGGTACAGAGAAGCCTAGGTCCTACATCTTGAGAGTGACAGAGTTGGGATACAAACCTAGGCAATCTGGCTTCAGAGTTTATTCTTGTAAGCAGGATACAGTGGTCTGGGGTATGTCAGATAAAGAAAGCGCAATGGGGAAAAATAAAGCAGGTTTGAAAGAGAGGTGGAGGTGGTGTTAGTGGTGTGAGATCTTAAATCCTGTGGTCAAGGAAGGCCTCACTGAGAAACTGACATTTGAGCCATGACCTGAATGAAGCAACAGAGAAGATTATCTGGGGAAAGAGCAAGTGCAAAGGAACCAAGGCCGTGTGTGCTGGGGAACAGAGAGGAGGCCAGTGTGGCTGGAAGTCTGGGTAGTGAGAGAGGAGACAGAAGGAGATGGATGGGAGTAGAAGATGAGATCATGTGAGGTCTGGTAGCTTGCTGTAAGGATTTTGATTTTTACTTTGAGTAAGAAAGAAAACATCTGGAAGTTGTTTATTTATTTATTTTGAGGGGGTGCGGGGGGGGGGGCGGAGAGATTCCTAAGGAGGCTCCACGCTGTCAGCGCACAGCCCGATGTGGGGCTCAAACTCATGAATGGTGAGATGGTGACCTGAGCCAAAATCAAGAGTTGGATGCTTAACCAACTGAGCCACTCAGGCACCTCACATCCGGAGGTTTTTGTGCAGAGATGTGACATGCCCTGAATTACGAATTTTCACAGGGTCACTCTAGTGATACAGAGAAGGTGAGGCAGTTGTAACAATCCAGGTAGAAAATGATGGTGGCATGGACCAGGGCAGTAGTAGTGAGAGCGTGTCAGATTCTAGACACACTTGGAAGCAAAGGATTGTAAGATTTACTGATGAATCAGGATGCAGGTGTGAGAGAAAGAGGGGAGTTGAGGAAACACCCAGGTTTTTGGCCTAAGCATACTAGGAGAAGGATGGTATACAATTAACTGAGGTGGGAAGTCTGAGGGAGGATTAGGTTTAGAAAGATATATCAGAAGCGTGGTCTTGATCATGTTACATATGGATAATTAGACACTCAAACCGAAGTGTCAAGTAGACAGCTGAATATACAAATCTGGAGTTTGGGGAAGAAGTTCAGACTAGAAACAGTGGTTCTCAATGGGGAAGGGGGGGCAGAGAGGTGTCATTTTATCCCCAGGGGATATCCGGCAATGTCTGGAAACATTTTTGGTTGTCGTAACTGGTGCGCTCCGGCATCCAGAGGCTAGTGACGTTGCTGAACATCCCACCGTGCACAGGACAGTTCACTACGACAAAGAATTATCTGGTCCCCAACACTGATAGTGCTGAGGCAGAAACTCTGGACTTGACATACACATTTGGGAGTATGTAGCAGAGAGACTTTAAAGCCACGAGCCTGGAGAAGACTGCCAAGGGAGTGGGTACAGAGGAGAAGACTAAGGACATCTAAGCACTAAGGAAGTCTAAGGACAGTGTTCTAGGGGTTCCAAAAATAGGAAAAATGAACAAAACTGACAGAGCAGGAACGGCCAGCGAGACAGGAAGACCGGGAGACTACAGTTTCTGGAAGCTAAGGGATAAAGGTGTTTCCAAGTGAAGGGACTATTAACTGTGTCAAATGATGTTGACAGGTCAAGTAAAATGAGTGCTAAAAGTTGACTCTGGGTTTAGCCATGTGGAGGTCCCTAGAGACCATAGTGGGAGCAATTCTGGAGAGTGATGGGGGTGAAAACCTGAACAGAGTGAGGTTTAGAAGAATATGTGGGTTCAAGAGAATATGTCAGGAGAGGAATCAGGGACAGTGACTATAAAGAGTTCTTCAAGAATTGTGCTACAAAAGAGAACAGAGAAATGATACAGGACCTGGAAAGAGATAGGAGGCTACCGGAGGGTTTTTAAGGGTGGGGGAAAGTCAGTAAGTTTCTATGAATGATCCACTAGAGTGGGAAAAACTGATTGAGGAGAGAGGAGCCAGTTTGGAGTCATATCCTGGAGTAGGTGAGGGATAAGACCAGGTGCCTATGAGGGGGGCTGAGCTAGGCTAGGAACACTGGTCCCAGGGGACAGGACAGATGGAACTAGCGGGGGAGGGGCAGAGAGAGAGAGAGAGAGAGAGAAGAGAATCCAAAGCAGGCTCTGCGGCGTGCCCAGTCAGTGTGAGCTTGACAATGCGGGGCTCAATCCCACAACCTGAGCGGAAATCAAGAGTCTGACGCTCAACTGACTGAGCCACCCAGGCGCCCTGGAGGCAGTATTTTCTTTAAAAATTTTACTGTTTATTTATTTTTGAGAGAGACAGAGAGAGAGAGAGAGAGAGAGAGAGAGAGCGAGCGAGCATGCAGGAAGAGGTGGAGAGAGAGGGAGACACAGAATCTGGAGCAGGCTCCAGGCTCCGAGCTGACAACACAGAGCCCGACACGGGGCTCAAACTCACAAACCATGAGATCGTGACCTTAGCTGAAGTTGGACACTTAACCTGTTGAGCCACACAGGCGCCCAATAAACTAAGTTTATTTTCTAAACTTAGTTGGCTATAGAATCCTTTTTTAGTGGAATACCTATCAATACTAAACAAATGCCAAACACATTTTCTATAGGACAGACCTTGGGAAACACTGAATTAAGACAAAATATTTCCTTGATTATAACCACTTCCACTGAGGAATTGACACTTTCTTACAAACAATGTAGCCTATTAAAAAACATAGCTTCTCCTTCCCAGTTCCCACCTTAGCACTAGACACCTGACTTATGGGGAAAAAAACCAAAACCCTAAAAGCAAAGCAAAAGAAAACAAATAAACAGGAGCCCTTGGCTTTATTTTCTCACTGAGAAGAAAGAGGACAAAAGCCACCAGTGGGATTCTGCCTGTAGCCAGCATTGTGCGTATATCATTCACTGGAGGGCCGTGTGAGGAGAAAGTACTACCCTTGGAGTCCACAGGGCAGAAAACAGACTCCTCAGGGACACAACTGCCTGTAATATCAGTTATACAGGGGCCTGAAAGGAGGTTATCAACCGAAAACCAAAAGAGCTAGAGATACACTTTCTCACCACTGGGAACATTCAAGACCACATCAATTTCTCAAAGCAACCACAACTACAGGAGTAGAATGGTGACCACTACAAAAAAATACAAGAAGCAAAGCCCCAAATAACCTGCCTGCAGCAAGCATGGCTGTGGAAGGCTCTGTGCTGGCCTATTAATTACACAGGTGCTGACTCTGGGAGCCTCAAAGGGGACATTTTAAGTGAGCACAAACGGAACCTGAGCTACTAAACATTTTTGTCCTCACAGACCACAACACAAAGGCATCTGGCAGCTGGGCTACTACCTTCATAGTAAATTTTATCACTGCCCTGGTGTATTCCTACTTGGGATAATAACAGAATTCTGCTCTTGAAGGGTTTCAAAACAAGTGATTGAAGTATGGGTGATGGCAGAGGTGGTTGATGATGAATATCCAGAGTTCCCCAAATGGAAGAGCAGTTAACAGTAGCAGCAGCAGCAAGTAACAGTTATTGACTGCTTCCCCCACGCCAGATTCTCCTGCAAGCATTTCATATATGTTCTATTATCCGTTCAGCACCACAGTGATGTGAAAGAGCCATTATGGACCTCCATTTTACAGCTGAGACACTGAGGCACAAAAAGGTTAAATAATTTGCATAAAGTCATATAAGTGGACACATGGCAAAACTGGGATTTAAAAAGGTAGTCTTGGCACTGGAGTCCATGCTCTTAAGTGCTATGCGAAACTGCCTTTTTTTTTTTTTTTTTTTAAGAGAGGGAGCATGCCTCAGTGGGGCAGAGGGGCAAAGGGAGAGACAGAATCTTAAGCGGGTTCCACGTTCAACGTGGAGCCCCACGCGGAGTCCAACTGGGATCATGACCTGAGCTGAAATCCAGAGTCTGAGTCACCCAGGCACCCCTGTACTGTCTTTTAAAAGATGAAAGGTACCAAAAAGTGATGTGTAAATCACAGGTCCCATTCAACCCCAGAGGCTCTAATGACAATCCCTGTGAAAGAACAGGTGTCCTGGTGGATACATCACTCAGCTGAGGAAGGTAACAGAGTTTTGGCAGAGGAAAGACAACTCAGGGCTGTGCTGACAATAATCAACTACTTGAGTATTTAATAATCTCGGTGACATCAAATTGATAACTTTTAAGAATCTGTAGAACATTTCAGTATTTTTTATCATAAAAAACAGAAATGTAGATCATAAGGGTGCCTGGGTGGCTCAGTCGGTTAAGCATCTGACTCTTGATCATGATCAAGGTCGTGATTTCATGGTTCTTGAGATCGAGCCCCACATCAACACCTGTGCTGACAGCCTGGAGTCTGCCTGGGATTCTCTCTCTCCCTCTCTCTTTCTAAAAATGAATAAATAAACTTAAAAAAAAAAAAGAAATGTAGATAATATATGAAGTAAACAGGTCACTTTTGTGTCACTACACAGTTAGAAGTTTTGAACTTTTCCTTCTATTTTTAACTTTCTATTGTTTAATCCAACAAATCCTGAAACAAATATGCAAATACAGATTGGGTCTTACACACTACACAAAAAGGCATATCCTATAAACTTGTAAACGACGAGAACATTTTTCTAAAATGCAACATCCTGACTATGAGCAACAGAAACTATTCAAACAAGCTTATGTAAAAGAAAAAGGTGTATTAGATGGCGTGGGGCTGGGGGTAAGCTGAAGCGATGGGAGGGAGAAGGGGATCAGTATCTCCCTCTGACTCTCTTGTCTCTATTTGTGTCTCTCTCATTTATTGGTTTCTCAACTTCACAGTGTTTATCTGCTTCTTTCTTCTTTCTCTGATTTGAGTTGAAGTTTTTTTTTTTTAACCAACCTCCATACAAATTGATGATTTTTGATAGTTTTTTTTTTTTTTTTTTTTTTTTAAGCAGGCTCCTCATCCAACATGGGGCTTGAACTCCCAACCCTGAGATCGAGAGACTGAGCCAGCCAGGCATCCCAAGAATTGAAGATTTTTAAGTTTATTTTTAAGAATCAAGTGCACCTAACCTCAGTGTTGCATGGACATGATGTGAAGGTTAAACTGGTAATAAAATCTTTGTGGCTGGAAAATTAGTAATTTAGCATCTTAAAAATATTTGGGGTGCCTGGATGGCTCAGTCAGTTGGTCATCCATCTCAGGTCGTGATCTCACGGCCTATGAATTCGAGCCCCACGATGGGCTCTGTGCTGACAGCCCAGAGCCTGGAGCCTGCTTCAAATTCTGTGTCTCCCTCTCTCTCTGCCCCCACCCCTCTCACACTCTGTCTCTCTCCCTCACTCTCAAAAATAAATAAGCACTAAAAAATTTTTTTAAAAAATATTTATGTTCTGTGACTCTTGATCTCAGGGTTGTGAATTCAAGCCCCATGGTGGGTGTACAGCTTACTAAAAAAAAAAGTAAAAAAAAAAAAAGTTTATGCTCTTGGAGGCAGTAATTTCACCTTAACATTGCTAGCAGTGCATGAATCTAGGATCACACAAATTTGAACTTGATTTACAGGTTTGCACTTCCTTGTCGTATGACCTAAGGCAAATTATTTCATTTCTCCATGTTCTTGTTTCTTCATTTTAAAATTGAAATCACAACACTGCCTCTTGGATCACAAAGATTAAATGAGATAATATATGTAATGAAGTCACCAGACTGTCTGGCATCTAGTATATGCTCAATTATTATCCCAAGTGAACGAATGGACAAGTATATAAGGATGTATATAAAATAATGTTTATTACAGCATTATTAATATGATTGAAAAATTATAAACAATTAATACCAAAGAATTTTATCCACCACTGTAACACTTAACACTGTAGTCTTAAGATAGCTCCTGGAACACAGTAGGCACTTAATAAGTGCTGAATGAACAAAAAAGGGTTGGTTGAATAAATTGGGGCACAATCAGACAACAGAATGCTATTCAGTCACTCTAAAAATGACATATGTTGGAATTTTCATTGAAAGTACATGTATAGTACAGTCCTTTTGTTTAAAAATATATGTGTGTACATTAATAGAAAAAGGTCCAAAAGGCTATACATACATCAAGATGTTGACATTTCCTATGGTGGGATTGTGGCAGTATGGATATTTTTATTATCTTATTTTTGCTTAGCTGTATTAAATTTTTTTCCTACGAGTATTATGCATTGATTTTGCAGTGAAAAGCTATTTTTAATTTTAAAAATATATGTTCCAAATGCACAAATAAATTGGAACCAAGAGACAGACCTAGATTTGAATCTTGGTTAAATCCAGTTTTTTCAAAAAGCATCTTATTAGAGTTATTCATTTATATGCTTATTTTCCCATTGGACATCGAAATCCTTAAAAATATGGAATATGTCTCCACGTTTGTCTCTTTGTAGCGCCTTTCACAAAACCTTACATGTTATCAGTGCTCAGTAAATGCTTGTCAGTGACAGGCAATACACCCCACCACAGCTCTTGCAATGGTGTCTAACGCGTTGGTCACAGCAGCAAAGTAACTCCCTCTAGAATCTCTACGGAGATGGTGATGGTTCCAACACTTTTAAAAAACTGATCCTGAAATGCCCATAAGTGAACAAGAGTGTCCTCTGGATTCCTCTTCCTTTGAAATGCAAATTCTGTTACAGGATCCTAATTTTTCTGTAAATAATTCAGAGATCGAACCAACTTGTGGTTACAGGAGAAGGTCCAAGTTTCTAGTGTTACTTGTTTAGGTAGAAATCTATAAAGTACCTGTTGAAGATATTAATCAGCCCCCTCCCAGCTTCACGTTTATTTACAGAAATCCAAAATGCCAAATGTTTTCTAGGCCCTAAAACGTACTCTCTGCAAAAAAAAGTACTCTCTGCACTGTAACTTACTTACTCTGTCAGGATTATATTATTACCAACCCTTAAGTTATCATCTTAGGTAGTGATGAAACTAATAAGAGTTATAACTAGTTAATCAAGTTAACCATTTTTTATTCAAAGAGCAACACTGTCTTAAATCTCATTCTTAATTATATTTGGATGACAAAAATCTTAAAACAACACTAAATGATTCCTCACTTTTGTACTATTTTTTCCCCTGCTTTGGTTTACAACATATCTTAGTAGGCAGAAAGCTTCACATATTTGTGAATTTGGTAAAAAAAAATTCTGCCTACCTTATAAGTGATATTTATAAGCAAGGGATTAGAAAAATCATAGCTAGATAAATCTTAAAATATTCTTTCAGCTAAGTGCTTAGTTGCCCAGACTGGAAACATACCATCTGAGTTCAATTCCAGCTTTGTCGCCTATTAGGTCTATATGACTTTGGATAAGGTTTTCACTTCTCTAAAACCTCAATCTCATCTGGAAAATGAAGTTGATGATAATAATAAAAATATCTACCTCATTGGGTCGTTACGAGAATTAAACAAAACTGAATGGATAAAGCAGTACTATCCAACAGAAATGTAAAGCAAGTTACAAATGTGGACTGCTATAGGATTCTAAATGTTCTATAACTATATTAGAAAGGTAAAAAGGAAGGTGAGATTAATTTTAATAGCATATTTGGCTTAACCCATATATCCAAAACATTATCAACATCAAAACATTATTAATGAGATTATTTTACATTTCTTGTTTGGTATTAAGTCTTTGCAATTTGATGTATATTTCATATCGGCAGCACACCTCAAATTAGACCAGCCACATTTCAGGCACTCAGTAGCTACATGTGACTAGTGGCTATCTTCCTGGATAGCACAGGTATAACGTGCTATCTAGTGCATACTATGGCTAAATAAATTTAATTCTTGGTATCATCATAACTCCCTTTTTAGGAATTGCTATGGATTTTTCTCCAAGTATGTGACTCATAACACTAGCTAATATTGGGTGGTTCTGGAACAATGGCGTTAAAAAACACTGAATTACATGGTCAGAAAACTATTCCTTCTAAAATTATTTTTTCATCTTTCTGACCATATTGAGAAAAAAGTGTCAGTTTGATACTACAAAACTTTGTTTTTAAAATTTAAATTTCTTATCGATATATAATTCACAGACACGAAATTTACCAATTTTAAGGGTGTTGTTTGATGATTTTGACAAATGGATACAGTTGTGTAACCACTTCCCTAATCAAGATACAGAACATTTCTATCACCTGGGCCAAGGCTTCTTAAAAGCCAGGAAAACTAGAGCAACCTCAACAACAAGAGCCCTGCAGTCAACCCTGTATCTTTGAATACATACAGACTGCTTTCTGGAAAAGTTCTACCAATGTATATCTCTAAGCAATACTGAAACAGCCTCACTGCACACTTACCTTAAGGAAATAATCAGAGATGGGACAAGGGTTTCTCAATACACAAGATGTTTATTGCCATATTACTTATATCAAATAAAAATTGTAAACAATCTAAATATCTAATAGTAATGGTTAAAGATATATTCTTAAAACTGAAATTATATAGCCATTAAGATTATTTTAAATAATTTTTAATAACATGGGAAAGTGTTCTCAATATAATTAAAAGTAAGAAAACAAGTAGAAAACTGTATAGACAATATGGTCCTAATTATGTCAAAAACAAAACAAAACTCAAAGAACTTTAGGTAAAGAAAAAACCAGAGGGAATATGCCAAAATACTAACAGTGGTTAATTCTAATTGTGGTGTTATGAAAGGTTTTTACTTTAATACTTGAGTTTTTCATTATAATGAGAATGAACTACTTGGTGGAGGGAGCCTATTTTTCTTTATTTGTCTTTACTAGTTAGAAAATAGTTGAAAAATGGGACCATTAATTATTCTGCAGGCGTATAGCTAATGAGGGTTTAACTGAATCCGGTAGCATTACAGAGAACCTACTATGTGTAGTCGTTATTATCAGATTGAAAGGGAATTTGGCTGTAAAGGGATTGTTGATCTGGGGTCACCTTCTAGCAGGAAACGTCTTCCTCCTTGTTAAAATTCTTAAGTAGTAAACTGACAGCACTGGAGACTACCGTGCTCTCTTCACCCAAGTTCAAGTGGGGTTCAGGCAAGGGCAGCACTTTGGCTAATACATCTACGTAGCTTCCCTGTTCCCCTCCACTTGTATCCTGAATTCCGAGAAGACAGAGGGATTTCTTCTACTGAGAGAACAATCCCATCCGTATGGATCTGGTTCTTGGCCTCTCAGCTCACATGGCTAACTTAAAGTGTCAATTGCGGCCAGCAGGGACTAGAACTCTTTAATATTGATTGACTTGTGAAGTGATAAGGCAAGCCAGCTCAAATCCCTAACCAAGATGCTCATTTATTTGCAAGGTAGGATCATGTGCATTAGAAACACAAGAACAACAGATCAGTCTATTGTAGGTGAATAAATAATGGGTATGGTTCATTTAAATACACCTAGGAATTTGCATTTTTCTATTAACACATGTTTATTTTGAACATTTAAGAGAAATAATACCTCTCTTGAGCATATTAGCTTTTAAACATATTAGCCAGGGTGATCCTGATAAAATATCAGATGTCATGGTTCTGCTTAAAAATCTACAAAACACACAAAAACTTGCACCTAAATGTTTATAGCAGCACTGTTTATAACAGCCAAAAGGTGGAAACAGCTCAAATGTTCATCACTGACAAACAGATAAACAAAATACAGTATAGGCATACAATGAATGTAATGTATGCAGCATTAAAAAGGAAGGAAGTATCGGTATAGGCTACAACATGGAAAACATTATACTAAGTAAAAGAAGCCACTCGCAAAAGGCAATATATATTATATGGTTCCCTTTACATGAAAAGTTCAGAACAGGGAAATCTACAGAAACAGAAAGTAGATTAGTGGTTGCTTAGGCCTGGAGGGGAGAGGGGTTCTTTCTAAGGTCATGAAAATGTTCTAAAGTTGACTGTGGCTAATGGTTGCACATATCTGTGAATACACCCAAACCATTGAATTGTATACTTTAAAGGGATGAATTGTATGGTTCATACGTTATAGTTCAATAGAACTGTGAAGAAAACCCAAACCCTTCAATGCTAACTTACAGTGCAAACCAGTGCTCGAGACAGTGGACAAGACCTCCCCTGTCAGGTTCCAGATTCCTCTCTGACAGCACATCTCCCTCTCCTTTCTCAGCCTCTCCTGTCTCCTCAGACACACTGCATGACTGTGCCTTAGGACATTAGCTCTGCTGTGCCTGAAATGTTCTTCCCTCCATCTATTTGGTTCACTCCCTCAACCCCTTCAAGTCTTTCCTCAAATCTCTTAATGTGGCCTTTTCTGACACCATGCTGAGGAGGGTAACTTACCTCCCACAGCCCCCATGCAATACCAATTGCCCTTTACCTTGCTTTGCTTTTTTTCTCCCATAGTATTTGTCACCTGATTTACTATCAAGTTTACTTATTAAGTTTATTGTTTATTTCTGTCTCCCTCTGCATTAAAATATAACTTTCACGAGGGCTAGGATCTTTATGTTATTCACGGAAGTATCTCCCATGCTCATTTACTGAGCTGAATTTATTTGCTGAATGAGTGAGTGAACTATGAACTTTATGCTGTTCTCATGTGTTCAATATATATTTATTTATGAATTCTAGAACTCTCAACTAGGGCAATAAGACTTCTGACTGTTCCACACAGATGTTGGCGAAAATCTCGGTTGTGCTATGGAACAACTCATGTCATATACAATTCCTAGAAGTTGAAATTTTGACCCCCACCCACTCCCCGACCAGCAATTGAGGGTATATTAGGCCAAAATGACTAATGAGACAAATGAAGAAGGAAGTTGGTAGTGGTGGTGGTGGGGGGGGGTATTAATTCCTATCATAAGAAGGGAAAACACTGAGACAGGAGACCACAGTGTACACACTGCAAACCTGCATGGACCCCAGAGACACAACGGACTAACCATTCAGGGAAAGCACACCTGTATGTGTTCAGATCTCTGCTAAATCCACTACCCAGATCCTTTTTAGGGCAGGTTCTCTGGAAAGAAGCATGAAAATTATGCCTTTAAAGAGGTCCCTGTGACCGGTTAGTATCTTTTTTTTTTCTTTGTATTTCATTATGCACAAAAAAGAGAAGGGAAAGTAAATCAAAATTCATATTAAAGTTCATATGGCTATGGAGAGGAGATAATATTGACTGCCTCTCTTTATCTGGAGGCAATTTTATTAAGAATGTTGCTAAGGAGATAATTAGCTTCTGCAAAATTCCTTGGTGTCTTAGCAGCAAATACATGCCTTCTATTTTAAATGGTGTTTAAATCAGGGCGCCTGGGTGGCTCAGTCAGTTAAGCAACCAACTCTTGATTTCAGTTCAGGCCATGATCTCACCATTCATGGGATAAAGCCTTGTGTGCTGGGCTCTGCACTGAATGTGGAGCCTGCTTGGGATTCTCTCTCTCCCTTTTTCTCTGCCCCTCCCTGACTCTCACTCTCTCTCTCAAAGTAAATAGATAAACTTAAAAAAAAGTTTGTTTAATCTTTTAAACAAGATTTAAATCTTGTTTAAACCTAAACAAAGATGATCACAATTACACTTAGAGCAGGACCTATAGAAACAAACCCTGTAACTACAGAAGGCTGTGGAACTCTGCTTCACTGTAACCAGTACTTGAATCACGGAAAAATGTTGTCACAAAAGAATTGTTTTAAAGAAAGAAGATGCTTATATACTACATTAACAAAATGAGAGATAAAAAATGATACGATCAGATCACTTCACTAGATACAGAAAAAGCATTTGACAAAATTCAACATCCATTTTAGATAAAAATTCTTAATAAAGTGGGTGCAGTGGGAATGTACTTCAACATACATAATAAAGGTCATCTATGACAAGCCCACACCCAACATCACAGTTAACGGTGAAAAGCTGAAAAGCTTTTCCTCTAAGATCAGGAACAAGACAAGGATGTCCACTTTCACCACTTTTATTCAACATAGTATTGGAAATCCCTGCCAGAACAATTAAGCAAGAAAAAAAAAAAAGGCATTCAAATTGGAAAGTCAGAAGTAAAACTGTCACTTTTTGCAGATGACATGATATTATTTACAGAAAACCTAAAGACTACCAAAAAAATATTAGAATAATTCAGTGAAGTTGTAGGTTACAAAATCAATAAAAAGAAATCTATTGCATATCTATTCACTAATAATGAACTATCAGAAAGAGAAATTAAAAAAACAATCCCATTTACAGTTATATCAAAAAGAATAAAATACCTAGGAATAAATTTAAGCAAGGAGGTGAAAAGACCTGTACATTGAAAATTATAAGACATTGATGAGAGAAAATGAAGACATAAATAAACGGAAAGATATTCCATACTCATGGATTAAAAGAATTAATATTGTTAAGATATCTACACTACCCAAAGCAATCTACAGATTTAATGCAATCCCCATCAAAACTCCAATGACATTTTTCATAGAAATAGAATAAAAAAATTTGTAACCACAAAAGACCTTGAATAACCAAAGCAATCTTAGGAAAGAAAAGAGCTGGAGACAATGTGCTCCCTGATTTCAAAATATATTACAAGGCTATAGTAATCAAAATAGTATGGTAGTAACACAAACGGATCAATGGAACAGACCAGGGAGTCCAGAAATAAACTCTTGCGTATATGGCCAATTAATTTATGGCAAAGGAGGCAAGAATATACAACGGGGAAAGGATAGTCTCTTCAGTAAATGGTGTTGGGAAAACTGGACAGCCACATGCAAAAGGATGAAACTAGACCACTATCTTATACCACACACAAAAATAAACTCAAAATGGATTAAAGACATGAATATAAGATCTAAAGCCATGGGGCACCAGGATGGCTCAGTTGGTTAAGTGTCCGACCCTTTTTTTTTTTTTTTTTTAACATTTATTTATTTTTTGAGAGACAGAGAAAGACAGAGCAGGAGCTGGGGAGGGGCAGAGAGAGAGGGAGACACAGAATCCGAAACAGGCTCCAGGCTCTGAACTGTCAGCACAGAGCCCAATGTGGGGCTTGAACTCACTAACTGTGAGATCATGACTTGAGCTGAAGTCGGACACTTAACTGACTGAACCACCCAGGTGCCCCAGTGTCTGACTCTTAATTTTGGCTCAGGTCATGATCTCATGACCTCAGTCATGAGATGGAGCCCTGCATTTGGCTCTGTGCTGGGTGTGGAGCCTGCTTAAGATTCTCTCTCCTCTCCTTCTGCTCCTCCCCTGCCCACATGCACACACGCATGTGCACTCTATCTAAAAAAAAATAAAATAAAAAAATTAAAAAAAGATTGAAACCATAAAACTCCTAGAAGAAAACATAAGCAGTAAGCTCCCTGACATTGGTCTTGATGATAATTTTTTGGATTTGATACCAAAAGCAAAGGCAAGAAAAAAAAATAAACAAGTGAGACTGCATCAAACTAAAAAAGCTTCTATACAGCAAAGGAAGTCATCAACAAAATGAAAAACCTACTGAATGGGAGAAAATATTTGCAAATCATACATCCAGTAAGGGGTTAATATCCAAAATTCATAAAGAACTCATATAACTCAATGAAAAAAACAAACAATTCAATTAGGGGTGCCTGGGTGACTCAGTTGGTTAAGCAATCTGACTGCAGCTCAGGTCATGATCCATGGTTCATGGGTTCAAGCCCATGTTGGGTTCTGTGCTGACAGCCCAGAGCCTTGAGCCTGCTTTGGATTCTGTGCCTCCCTCTCTCTCTGCCCCTATCCCATTCATTCTCTCTCTCAAAAATAAACATTAAAAAAAATAACTTGATTAAAAAATGGGCAGAGGATTTGAATAAACATATTTCCAAAGAAGTCATACTGAAGGCCAACAGGTATGTGAAAAGATGTTCAACATCAGTAGTCATCAGGGAAATGCAAATCAAAACCACGATGAGCCATTACCTCACACCTGTTAGAATGGATATTATCAAAAAGGCAAAAAATAACCAGTGTTGGCAAGGATGTGGAGAAAAGGGAATTCTTATGTACTGTTGAGGGAATGTAAACTGTTGTAGTCGCTATGGAATAGAATATGGAGGTTCCTCAAAAAATTCAAACTAGAACTACCATATGATCCAGCAATTCCACTTCTGGGTATTTATGTAAAGAAAACAAAAACACTAGCTCAAAAAGATATACACACCCCCATGTTCGTTGGAGAATTACTTTCTTTTTTAAAAAAATATTGATTTATTTTGAGAGAGAGAGCATGTGTGCAGGCAGAGACAGAGAGGGAAAGAGAGAATTCCAAGCAGGTTCCATGCTGTCAGCACAGAACCGGGCTTGGGGCTCGATCTCATGAACCATGAGATCATGACCTGAGCCCAAATCAAGAGTCAGATGCTTAACCAACTGAGACATCTAGGCACCCTGCAGAATTATTTTCAATAGCCAAGATAAGAAAACAACCTAAGGGTCCATCCATAGATGGATGGATAAAGAAAATGTGGTGCATATCTATACAATGAAATAATAGCCATAAAAAAAATGGAAAGTTGCCATTTGTGAAAATATAGCTGGATCTTGAGGGCATTATGCTAAGTGAAATAAACCAGACAGAGAAAGACAAATGTTGTATGATCTCACTTATATGTAGACTCTAAACAAAGCAAAACAAAATAAAACAAAACTAAGCTCACAGATACAGAGAAAAGATTGGTAGCTGCCAGAGGCAGTGGGTGGAGGGGTGGGTGAGATGGGTGAAGGGAGTTGAAAGGTGCAAAACTCATTTTATAAAATAAGTAAGTCAGGGAGATATAATGTAAAGCCTGGAAACTCTAGTTAATAATACTACATTGTATATTTGAAAGTTGTGAAGAGAGTAAACCTTAAATGTTCCCGTCACAAGAAAAAACATTTTTTGTAACTATATATGCTGATGGATGTTAACTAGACTTACTGTGGTGATCATTTTGTAATGTACATGCTGTATACTTGAAGCTAATATAATGTTATATATCAATTATACCTCCATTAAAAATAAAGGTACTTGAGAAAGTGCAACTTAAATTATAACTTTTTAAAAAAACTTTTGTGTTTCAGAGTTTATTTATTTATTTTGAGAGAGAGACAAGCAGAGGGAGAGGGAGAGAGAGAGAATCCCAAGCAGGCTCTGCAGTGTCAGCACAGAGCCCAATGCAGGGCTTGAACTCATGAACTGTGAGATTATAACCTGGGTCAAAACCAAGGGCTGTACGCTTAACTGACTGAGCCACGGAGGCACCCGTAAATTATAACTTTGAATGGCAAGTTGAATTTCAGATTCAACTAATGTATATCTCCATTTAAAATCTTGATGTCTTAGGGCGCCTGGGTGGCTCAGTCAGTTAAGCATCTGACTTCAGCTCAGGTCATGATCTCATGGTTTGTGGGTTTAAGCCCCACATCAGGCTCTGTACTGACAGCTCAGAGCTGGAGCCTGCTTCAGATTCTGTGTCTCCCTCTCTATCTGCCCCTCCCCTGCTTGTGCTCTGTCTCTCTCTCTCAGCAATAAATGTTAAAAAAAAGTTTAAAAAAATCTTGATGTCTTTTAGAAATAGAAGGTATCCCAGGATGAAGATTATTAAAATTGCTACATGAGAGATAAGGTTACATGTAATTTTCTAGGATGCAGGAGATCATTTTTGACCTACTTACCATTACATTAAGTATCTTGGCCCAAATCATAAACTAGTAAGTGGTGGTATCTGACTACGGAATAAACCTCTATTGATCTAAGGTTTTACTTAAGAGATCAGGGAAATCAAGTGACCTGTATCCCAGAAATATCCTGCAACAGGCATTTCCCACTCTAGAGGGATAGTAGTTCCTCTGTCAGCACATCACACTCCCAGCTATGAGACATGATTTCTTTCCTGTTTATTGAGACATCTATTAATCCATAGCCTTGTGGGGTAGCCCATACCACATCTTACATGATTCCAAGTATAAAAGGAGGGCATTCATCACTCACATCTAAAAGTATACTATCTCCTGATCACTACAATCTCTTAAAATAGTACTTCTGTGCCGTTGAACTCTTGGGGTCAATGCCGTGTGTCACTTATTTCTTTGGACTCTTCCTTAAGAAATAACCCCCATATTACATGGGGAATTGCATAATATACCCCTTCATAAAAATTAAACCCCAACAATTTACAGAAACAAATTATTAAACTTACTCTCCCCCAAATGAAGGTTTTATTGCCAGCTCACAGCAGCCCTACTATATCCAGTTATGAAACTGATTAAAAAAAATATTAACCTAACCTTTCCACTTACTGAGAGTCCAAGATTTCAAAATATATTAAGAGATGTGGACTTATGCAACATGCTTAGCAATACCCAAGGTAGCCCACGTTCATCATGAAAATGGAGCCTTTCCACTAAAAGCTGAAGCTAAGTTGCTTTTGATTATTTAGGCCTTTATGATAATTGATCTCTAAAATACAAATTCCACTATCTTTTTACTGATAATGATAAATTTCACTATCTATTAACTAGAGGTTATATATTTATGAAATATATATGATAAAAACCTGATTGATGATTTTATCATTTTGTAAATGATAAAAACCTGATTTTGGATAATTTTTGTATTGCAAACATTAATTAACTTTTTTTCCAGGTTGGTAGTTACCATAGTAACTCCCTCCTTAAAAAGTTTCATTGGTGGGGTGCCTGGGTGGCTCAGTTGGTTAAGCGTCCGACTTCGGCTCAGGTCATGATCTTGCGGTCCGTGAGTTCGAGCCCCGCGTCGGGCTCTATGCTGACAGCTCAGAGCCTGGAGCCTGTTTCAGATTCTGTGTCTCCCTCTCTCTCTGACCCTCCCCCATTCATGCTCTGTCTCTCTCTGTCTCAAAAATAAATAAACGTTAAAAAAAAAATTTAAAAAAAAAGTTTCATTGGTTAGGGCCAGCAAACAATCCTGTTCAAGATTTTAATGAACCTTCTATTGCTGAGGCTATTAGCTCAAACATAATTCAGTGTACTGCTTAGCACACTGTTAGGTCAGACGAGGAAATACCAAATCTGGCTAGTTGGAAGACTCTAATCTAAAGCTTTTGCAAAAATGCCCCACTTTCTTATTTTTACATAAAAGATTATTTGCTCAGGAACTAGAAAGTATTTTAGGTTATAGAATTAATGTGATTAAAGAAAAATGAGGAATTTGAAAACATGAGGGAAGAAGAAATTAACAAAATATCAAGAAAATTTGAAAAAGAAGCAAAAAGAACTTATAGACATAAAACTATAACCTTTGAAGTTAAAACGTGAATGGACAAATTAAAATAAACACAGATTAGACACAGATGAAGAGAGAATTATTGAAATGGAATACTGATCTGAAAAATTACACAGATCTGCAGCACAGAGAGATATGAATTGATAATATAAATGAAAGGTTAAGAGACAAAACATATCTCATAGGAGTTCCAGAAGGATGGAACAGAGGAAACGGAAAAGCAGCAATGTTAAAAGAAATAATGACTAGAAATTTTCCAATAATTTTGCCAAACATGAGTTTTCATGCCAACTACTATAAATATAAATTCACATTCAGATACATAATACTGAAACAAGAATATCAAAGACAATCTTAAAAGAATCAGAGAAGAATATATTGCCTACAACCCCAAAAAATAATTATATTGAAAGGAGACTTAACAGCAACAATTAAAAATAATATTCCATTTCTTCTGACTTTTAAGTGCTGAGAGTAAATTATCAACCTGGATTTCTAAACTTAATAAACTAAGATATTTTTATAAAAAAAATCAAATTGACTAGTAGCTAAAAGAACTACTAAAGGATTTTTAAAAATGTTTTTAATTTTATATTTGAGAGAGAGAGAGAGAGCGTAAGCAGGGGAGACAGACTCTGAAGCAGGCTCCAGGCTCTGAGCTGTCAGCACAGTTTGATGCAGGGCTCAAACCCAAGAGCAGTGAGATCATGACCTGAGCCAGAGTCGGATGCTTAACTGACTGAGCCACCCAGGTGCCCCAAGGATGTTTTTAATAAGAAGAAAATTGGATTAGAAAGAAGGAGCAGAGTGAAAAAGCCAGTGTTGGGGGGCAGGGGAAGCAAATACATAATGACAACTGAAAAATAATGATGATGATTAACCAAATTAATCATAATTATAAAAACAAGATGGAACCAAAATGCTAACTACGATAGCTTGTCAGTTGGGAGGAAGCTGATCAGAGATCCTTCCAATCATTCCAAGATCTTTGTATTATTTGTGAGAAAGGCAGAAATAGATTACTTTTAACCTGTTTCTTCATTCATTCAACAAATATCTTTTAAGGGCAGGTAAAACTAATCTGTGGTGACAGAAGTCAAAATAGTGATTACTTTGTGAGAGTTGTGACAAGGAGGGGACATGAGGCATAAGGGAGACTTCTGGAGATGCTGGTAACATTCTATGACTTGGTTTGGGTAGTAGTGACATAGTTGTATTCACTTTGTCATATTTCATTGAGCTGTCTGCTTATCATTCATACACTTCTCTGTATGTAATGAAGTATGCAAGTATGTATTTCTATAAATTATAAAAGGAAACTACCTCACAATTTACTACAAAATAAAATTTTGATGGATTATAAAGCTATAACTTTAAATGCAAGTCCTAAAAATGGAAAAAATAGAGGTTAGCATTTACATAATTTTGGCTGGGAAAGAACTAAGAATGGCACCAAAGGCAGAAATCACTGGTAGTTTTGACTACATAAAAGTAAAAATAAAATATAATAAAAACTTTTTTTTTTAATATATGAATTTTATTGTCAAATTGGTTTCCATACAACACCCAGTGCTCATCCCAAAAGGTGCCCTCCTCAATACCTATCACCCACCCTCCCCTCCCTCCTACCCCCCATCAACCCTCAGTTTGTTCTCAGTTTTTAACAGTCTCTTATGCTTTGGTTCTCTCCCACTCTAACCTCTTTTTAATAAAAACTTTTATACAAAATACTGTGAATACTATAAAACGGATCATCAAACAAGAAAAAAGATTTGCTAAAATATGTAACAAATGGTCAATATCCTTAATTATATAGATATAATTAATAAAAATCATTGGCAAAAAATAACCAAATTGTAAAATGGGCAAAGAATATGAACTGGGCAAGTAAATAAACTTAAAAAAAAAAAAAAAAAAAGGAGTGCCTGGGTGGCTCAGTCAGTTAAGCATCTGACTCTTGGTTTCAGCTTAGGTCATGATCACACAGTTCATGAGTTTGAGCCCCACGTTGGACTCCGCACTGATAGCGAGAAGCCAGTTTGGGATTCTCTCTCTCCTACTCTCTCTGCCTCCCCCCACCCCCCACACCTGTGTGTGCACACTTGTATGTGCTGTCTCTCTCTCTCTCAATAAATAAATAAACTTAAATAAACTTAAAAAAAAAACTTAAAAAAAAACCCAATATGAACTAGCAATTCAAAAAGAGCTATATAAATGGCCAGTAAACTCTGGAAAACTGACAAAGCAGTTAAGTAATTTGCCTAAACAGTAAGAGGGAAAGTCAGGATTCAAACTCCGGTAATCTTATCTTTCAATTAATATTTGTTTAATGAATGAATGATTATATACTTAACACTAAAAGATGTATACATCATAGACTACAAAATTCAGGTCATAAAACAGAATGTATAAGATATCCCTTTCTGCTGATACACTCACATAAATCAGGCTCAGAAAAAAAAAGGTCTCACCAGGGTGGCTCAGTTGGTTAAGCATCCGACTCTTGGTTTCAGCTCAGGTTATGATCTCGTGAGTTTAAGCCCTGCATTGGGATTCTTTCCCTCTGCCTGCCCTTCCCCCACTCATGCTTTCTCTCTCTCTCTCTCTCTCTCTCTCTCTCTCTCTTAGAATAAATAAGTAAACTTGATTCAGAAAAAAAATGTGCTGGAAAGATCCAAGTGTAACAATGGTTAGATTATAGAAGCTTTTTTTTCCTCTTTATATTTTCTGAATGAAAAGAATTTCAGAACAAATACGTATTACTTCCATGATAAAGGGGAAAAGTTATGTTAAAAGGCCAAACAGCAATACAAACACAAAAGGACACAAACACCTCTAAATGACTCCTGATGTATCCATGTGTTCCTGGCTCAGCATGGATAGATCTCTCAGTGCCCCATCGTTAAATTCAACTATCACACCACGGTTCTCCATCTCCTCCTATCTTTCCTACTCTTAGTTTTTTGTTTTTTAAAGTTTATTTATTTAAGAGAGAGAGTGAGAGAGTGTGCACGAGGGGAGGAGGGGCAGAGAGACAGTAGAGAGAATCCCAAGTAGGCTCTGCCCTGTTAGCATGAGCCCAAGGTAGGGCTTGATTTCAAAACCTGTGAGATCATGACCTGAGCCAAAATCAAAAGTCGATGCTTACTTGACTGAGCCACCCAGGTGCCTCTCCTACCCTTAGTTTCCAAATTAATCTTCCTAAAATACTGTGACTCTCTTGTAATTTCTATTGCTTAAATACTTTCAATGATTCTTCATTTTCATTCTCAGCCTGGAATTCAAGGCCTTTCACAATTATAGCATTCAGTCAACGTTTTCACTTATGGTGCACATTCCAGCTGGTTGACTATTTGCTCTTTTCCTATGCATGTTGCCTACAGCTTCTGTAACTTGTTCATGTGGTTAACTCTGCCTAGAATGTATTCTTCCTCTTCGTGTCCGTTTTCCACCCATGGCTCAGCTTATGCACTATCTTCTCCATGAAATATTTGCTAATTTTTCTTAGTCACACTGAGAAGCCATGGCTCTTTAGTCTGTCTCTCCAGGCACTTACTTTGTTATTTTTTTCATGTTCTATCTTTCCTAACAGACAATGACTTCCTTGAAGTAGGATCTGTATCTTATTTATCTTTGTATTCTTCTTACTACTTATTGAATAAATGTAATTAATAAACAAAATAGAAAAACTCATGGAATTCAATACGATTATGCTTTATAGTATTTTCAAAGTGCCAGTCTGTGACTATTAGATTTCTCCTTTTTTGAACATAAGAAATATAAAGTGTTAACAGTACAGGCTAGTCCTTATACTCTAGGTCTCTTGAACTAATTAAGTGATTTATGAACCTAATGGGAGTATAGATCCTTCATTTCACACAAAGTCTAAATTGCTCTATGAACTGGTGCATTTTGGTCTAGAGCAGTTTACTCAACATTGACCTTACCTTTCCTACATAAAAGGAATTTAAGCTTTATTCTCTAGGAAGGGGAACAGAGTTGTAGGATGGAATGTTCTCCCTTACCTTTTTGTGTTATGCACTGTGGTTCCTCCCAGGACAATCCTCACTCCAGGAGTGGTACGGTTCAGGTTATAAACTGTTAGAGCCTCTTCATAGGTGGCTCCTCCAATTATAAACACAACGATATCCTGAGGTCTGCAATAATGAAGGAAAGTCAGTATCGTAGGATAAGAGGGGAAAAAGGCAAAGATTTGTTGTTACTATGATATGCACAGTTTTAATTTCTAAATCTTTCATTTTTGGTGGAAGAAGCAGAATTAAAGCAGAATAGAATAAAAGGCTTAAAAAAAGTTTTAATTATCTGAAATTGGCAGGAAACAGAGCAGGAAATGCTGAATAGTGATTTGCTTTCTGTTTATGAGCGGATGTCTTATAATTTCTGTGCTGTGGATTTCAGAATAGCACAATAGTGTTTGCTAGAACCAAATGTAGAAATATTCTTTTATATTCAAGAGGCTTCAGAGTACTTCACTGTGACATGATATCAATATAGCAGTAATTTATGCTTGTACTACACAACTCCTTTCGTATATAAGCCCTTTATCAAATACTTAGTACAGTGTCATTACAATGGCCTCTGTCCAAGGACCTTAAAGTATTTTGGAAAGTACCGGTATATTAGGATGTTCCCATAAGATGGAAACTAGAAACATTTAGTATTTTGAGTGTAAAAAGAGATTGGGACACATAAATAATGACACTTCTAGGAAATCTACCTCTTTGTAAAATCTTTGTTCTTGAATCCTTTGAAAAACCAAGAAAAAAAAAAAAACCCTGAAAACAAACAAATGAAAAACTCTTGCGTCTGGTTTTGATACTGGAGATACTGACACATCAACTCAGTCACTTGCCTCACTTACCCACTGTGTGGGTAGCACAGTGTAGTTTTACGTGTTCCAACCTTTATCAGAATGGCTTATAACAAAGTTAAGTGGACCTCGGTGGGGAGGGGGGAAAAAAAGTAAGGACCTCCTATTGGTCCCTTCTGTAGATACTCACAAGAAGGAGACCATATCATTCCAAAACTGTTAAAAGTTTGCCTTGTTTTTTCTCATGCCATCAAAAGAAGATACAATTACTTAATTTTAGTAGGCAAGTAATTTTATTAAATGACTTAACTGCACATTATTTAAAACTACATCAAGCAGAAGCATCCATTTGGAGGTTATAGCACAAAATTAAACAGAAACATCTTTAATCATATGTGCTTATGTATAAATCATGAAAAAGAAAACCTACATTTCCTTTCTGTTCATCTCTTTCTAAAACACCATGAAGGAATTAGCTGAGAGAGTATTTATTCTTATGGCACTTCATGGAAACAGAATCAGATATTATGACCATAATTAAAAATGTTCTGAGAATCTGAATTGCAGAGACACCCACTAAGAGGCTCCAGATGATGAAAAGGTAGTTGTTTTGCAACTAATTAGGTAGAGAGTCAATCATGACATTTCTGTGTGAACTTGAAACTTAAAATCATGCCTTTAAATACTAAATTTACTTTTTAAGACAAAATAAACTTCATTTAAGTCTACTTACCTGAAACGATGTACTTAGCACTACAACGCTTTAGGAGTTACTTGCTATTATATATTCTATAATCGTTTTTGTTATTTTAAAATATGCTATTTTAACCTAGATAAATGTTTGCATATGGTATAAAACACAAAAAGGAATACTATAAAAAAAGTGAGTTTCCTCCCTGCCACAGTGCTCTCACACTTCAATTTGTGTAGAGGCAAACACTACTACTTGAATCTTCTGTGTTCTTTCATAGATATTATCTATGGTATATATGCAAATATACACACATATACATATTCACATACATATATATACACACTACATATATATGTATATATATTTATAGCACACACACATAAATAAAAGCATTTTATGTGCACTGTTCTGCTCCTTGCCCTTATCTTGGATCTAGTGTGCATTTTATTTTGTTATTATTTTTTAAAGCTTATTCATTTATTTGGAGAGAGAGCGAGCACAAGCAGGGGAGGGGCAGAGAGGGAGAAGAGAGAGAATCCCAAGCAGGCTCCGTGCTGTCAGTGCAGAGCCCAACGTGGGGCTCGGTCCCACAAACCATGAGATCATGACCCGAGCCCAAATCAAAGAGTCAGACGCTTTGTCAATTGAGCCACCCAGGCGCCCTTTAGTGTGCATTTTAAAGTTTGGTAGATGTCACCAAGCTGCTCCACAGATGTCATTCCGCCAGCAACTCAGCAAAGTGTCTATTTCTCCACAACCTTTCAAGCACCATGTATTATCAAGGCTTTTGATCCTTTTTTTTTTTTAATTTTATTTTAGAGAGTGTGTGTGAGCAGGGGAAAGGGTCAGAGGGAGAGAGAGAAAGAAAAAGAAAGAGAATCTCAAGCAGGCTCCATGCTTAGTGCAAAGCCTGACATGGAGCTTGATCCCACGACCTGGGATCGAGCTGAGCTGAAATCAAGAGTTGGACACTTAACCGACTGAGCCACCCAGGATGCCCAGTCCTTCTAAGTTGACTAAGTTGATCACTTGTTCCTCCTAAATACACTTTCTTCACTTGGTTTCCAGGGCATCACATTCTTGGTTTTCTTCTTACTTCATTAGTTGCTATTTTTCAGTGTTCCTCGATGGCTTCACCTCATCTCCTTGACCTCTTAATGGTGGAATGCCAGAGCCCAGTCACTAGTCCTCCTTTCTTCTTCATCTACACTTACTCTCCAGATCTACTTTGCCCAGTGTAGTTACCACTAGCCACATATGGCTATTTAAATTAATTAAAATAAAATAAGGGTGCCTGGGTGGATCTGTGGGTTAAGTGTCTGACTCTTTGATTTTGGCTCAGGTCACGATCTCATGGTTTGTGAGATCGAGCTCCATATTGGGCTCTGCACTGACAACAAGGAACTTGCTTGGCATTCTCTCTCTCCCTCTCTGCCCCTCCCCCACTCACACGTGCTCTCTCAAAATAAAAAAACATTTAAAAATTAATTAAAATAAAATAAAATAAAATAGTCAGGGAGCACCTGGGTGGCTCAGCTGGTTAAGCATCTGACTCTTGGTTTCGGCTCAGATCATGATCTCACAATTGTGAAATCAAGCCCTGTGTGGGGCTCTGCGCTGAGCATGGAGGCTTCTTAAGATTCTCTTCTTCCCTCTCCCTCTACTCCTCCCCTGCTTGTTCTCTCTTTCTAAAAAAATAATCGGGGGCACCTGAGAGGCTCAGTTGGCTAAACGTCCGACTTCAGTTCAGGTTGTGATCTCACAGTGTGTGAGTTCGAACCCTGCGTTGGGATCTGTGCTGACAGCTCAGAGCCTGGAGCCTGCTTTGGATTCTGTGTTTCCCTCTCTCTCTGCCCCTCCTCTGCTCGTGCTCGGTCTCTCTCTCTCTCTCTCTCTCTCAAAAATAAATAAAAACATTAAAAAATCAATCAATCAATTAATATTTAGTTCTTCAACAGAACTAGTCACATTTCAAGTACTCAACAGTCATATGTGGCTAATGACTACCTTACAGGACAGCACAGAGCACATTTCCATCACTGTAGAAAGTTCTACTGAGCCTACTGATTATCCCTAGATGATCACACCCAAGTTGTATGGTTTCTAAATACATCTCTCTGCTGATGACTCCCAAATCTCTGTCTCCAGCCCAGACAGACCTCTTTCCTAAATGCCAGCCTTAAATATATATTTACTTGACACTTCTACTTGGATGTTTAATAAATTTCTCAACTCAAATGTTCAAATTCCTAACCTCCCCCAAGCTTGTTTCACCTATAGCTTTCCCCATCTTAGTTGACAGCCAGTCTATTCTTTCAGTTGCTTAGGACAAAAACTGGATTCATCCTAACTCCCCTGTTATGGCTGGAATGAAGCAGATAAATTAGAGACATAGTGAGAGAAAGAGAGGGAGAAGTAAGCATGGGCCAGACCATGGAAGGCCTTGAGTCTTCTAGGCCATGGGGGAGTCACTGAAGGGTTTTAACAGGTACCTTGATCAAATGTGCTTTTTTGAAGGACAATTTTGGCAGTTGTGTGAGAATGGACTGGGGGATGCAGGTAGGAAAAACTGGGAAACAAAAGGCTATTGTAAGACTTCTAGAAAGACATGGTGAAAAATGGAACTAAAGAAATACCAGGAGTGTAGAGAGGGACTGGATATAGAAGACACAAAAAATGAGGACTCTTCAGAATTTGGTCAATGATTAAATGTGGAGGATGAGGATAAAGGGAGAGGACATGATACGTTTAAGTTTTCTGGTTTTGGTGACTAGGTATAGTGGTTTAGGTTTGAGAAAGCAAGCAAGACTGATTTACTGAAAATAAGACAAAAACATGTATTGGAGATACCTGTGGAGCATCCCAACAGAGACGTCCACTAAACATCTATCTGGACATTTAGGCCTAGTGATTTCCCTGAATACAGGTGGCAGCTGAAGCCATGGGAATAGAGGAGTTCTTTTTTTTTTTAACTTTTGAAGAAAGTTTATTTTGAGAGAGAGGGAGAGAAAGAGAGAGAGGGATAGAGGGTGTGACAGGGGAGGGGCAGAGAGTGAGGGAGAGAGACAATCCCAAGCAAGCCCTGCGCTGTCAGCGCAGAGCCAGACATGGGGCTCGATCCCACGAACTGTAAGATCATGACCTGAGCTGTAACAAAGAGCTGGATGCTTAACTGACTGATTCATCCAGGAGCGAGGAGTTCTACCTAAGGAGGTCGTGTAGTATGAGAAGAGAACCCAAAGACAGAGCTTTGGGGAATCTTTAACATCTACAGGCTAAGCAAGATGAATAGCCAGCAAAGGTAACTGAGAAACTATCAGAAAAGTAGAAGGAGAACCAGAAGGGAGTGGCCAATGGACAAGTGACTTTCAAGAAGAACAGAATGGTTAACAGTGTCAAATGCACAGTGGGTAAGTAAGGTGAGGACTGAAAGAGGCCACGGTGCATGCTGCTGTGATGTGCATTTGTAAGAAAAGTCTTAGTATATTATTTTGGAGTAAGAACCCAGGCTGCATGGATTGAAGAAGTGAAGACAGTGATTTCATTCAAGAAGCCTGGCGGTGAAAGGAAGGAGACAGAGAAGAATGCAGGCTCAAGGGCTTTAGAATTATTGCTTGTTTAATAGGAGAAACCCGAGTATGTTCATAGTCTGTGGGAAAGTAGTTAGACAAGGAGAGGCTGAAAATATAGGAGGGAGGGAAAGAGAAGGAGGGAATCAACATAGGAAGGCTCAGGAGATGACAGGAGTCTAAGACAAGAGTGTTGACAGAGTGATTAGCTCCAAATAGGAAAAAAGGATGTATTTCCGTTAGAGTGGAGGAAGGACATAAAGGTAGGGATATGTAAATAAGTTTATAAAAATGGGGGCTAGACACTGAGGGAGTTAATGTCTGACAGATTCAACTTTTTTCTCTAGGAAACACTCCTGAGCTCTGGGGTGGATTAGGTAATTTGTAGAGAATGGAAAACATTCAAAACTGATGTGGAGAATGAGACAGAGAGAGAGAATCAAGGGTACATAAAAGTTTGAGTATCTTTCATGTTTAAAAGACACTTTTAAAAGTTTGGTTGGCTCAGTCGGCTGAGCATCTGACTTTGGTTCAGGTCATGATCTCTCGGTTCATGAGTTCAAGCCCTCTATCTGGCTCTGCTGACAGATTTGGATTCTGTGTCTCCATCTCGCACTCTACCCCTCCCCTCTCTCTCTCTCAAAAAATGAATAAACGTCAAAAGAATTTTTTTAAAAAGTTTGAGTGTCCTGGAAGGCCCAAGTGAGTTTAGAAATAATGAATTTGTAGTGGCACTAAGCTATAATTTGTGTTATTTCCTCTAGTATCACAAAGAAGTAGATACCAGCCTTTAGGCTAAGTTATTAATCCAGTATTAATCTAGTGCTTTAGGCTGTAGGGAAAGAGGTTCTTTGTAAACTTGCAGGAAAGCATTACCTGAATCACTAAAATTCTCTATACCATCAAGGTTTTTTCCGTCAAGTCCTTGCCTCCAGTTACTGGCCAGCTTTTTCTTGCAGAGAAAGGTCATTTGCTTAATAAATGCTGTATGATTATGATAGTAATATTTTTTCACCAAATATGATTAGCTCTTAATTATTTGGGGACTGAATATTCAGGCAAAATACAGGTTCTCTTCTTTTTCTCCAACTGACATCAGCTGTTTCAGTTCTGACTAATACTTCTACCGAAGGGGAACATGAACAGCTAAAACTCAAGTTTAGTTCTTGTCAGATCTTTAGGAAAGATTTTTTTCTTTAATTTGTTTTATTATTTTGAGAGAGAGAGAGAGAGAGAGCACACACATGTACATACACGGGGGAGGGACAGAGAGAGAGGGAGAGAGACAATCCCAAGCAGGCTCCATGCTGTCAGCGGAGAGCCCGATGAGGGGGTCAATCTCATGAACTGTGAGATCATGACATGAGCCGAAATCAAGAGTTGGACAAATCGATTTCTTAAGGGGATCAAATAAGCTACAGTTGGCTATAATTTTAAATATGGACAGGAATCTCTGTAACCTTTATCATAGCATTACCCTCATGGATATACGCAATTTCTTTTTAACACCAAACTATGAAGGATATAAGTTTTTAATTCTTCCCACTATATTGATTCAAGAAGTACCAATGAGCTGAGATAATAATGGCTTCCCAAATACAGTCATTACTGGTTTAATATTCATTAAAGGAAGTGAAGAATTAGTTCTGTGGAGGAAAAAAATCCAGTGTTGGAAGAATGTGCCATCAAAGAGACAGAAGACATTCTGTCAATTGTTTGGTCTATGTTGTAACCATCTGAGGTCAGCCTAGGTGGAAAATGGGTAAAAAAGCAGTTACACTGTTCAGAGAAGTAATAAAATTCTCAAAGCTGAAATGAAATTCCATTCTCAAAAAAATGAATATTTTTTTACAGTGAGACTCTTTACATTGAGGGACAACTCTAGACCTGTTATGCAGTTTATCTTGAATAAATACTCATGAATTGCACAGATTATTTCATTAAGAAAAAGGGAAGGAAGTTTCTCCCTTGCAGGGAGAAGAACCAGACAGGAACACTTCTGTTTTGAGCTTCTGATCTGATAAGTCAATTTAAAAAGCAGCTGGGCAGACTAATGAGGATCATCCTGGAAAATATTTGTTGATTTTCTATAGCTTCCCTCTATTTACCTCAAGAGTACATCTGTCTCTTATGGAAAAGAAAGGCGAGAACTGGGAAGGAATAAACTCAAGCAGACTCCGAGTAGAGTCTGAGAATTCCACCCTTTAGCCTGACAATTTCAGGGTGCCAAAGTATTTTCGTGTTACTGGAGAGGGAAGAAATGTCACAGACAGTACCTGTGGGTGTAGGTTATATTAACATAAGGACAAAACTTAGATACAGGGATAGACTCTTACAGTCTGACTTAATTGTGTACTTAACAAAGATGACTATGTCACATTTGGTTATGAAAACATTAATAAATGTTTTCCTGAGCCTCCTACTACTTATTCAAACTGGCTTAAGGAGGAACATCAACGGGAAAAAAAAATCCCTGACATTTTTCATTTTCATTCCTTTCCCTGGTGAATTTTAAAAGTAGATGTTCTGATGGGGCCAACAGTAAAATACACGACAAATCATTTTTATATGATGGTTAGAGCTAAGTGGAATACACAGGTTCAATTCTTTGTACACATTTTGCTGTGCTCTGTAATTCACCATAGCAACCAAAAGCATTAATTAATGCAGGCAACAAACATTAGAATAAACAGCAGTCAGTTCATGCTGTATATAGATATACAAGGATACCTTGAGAACTCAACCAATTTACACCTTATTTTATTAGAAAAATAAACAAAAAATTCTCACATATAGTATTTCTGGAAATCATTACTTCCATACATGAATAAGCTGAGTAGAAAAACTTAAACTTTTAAGAGGCAATATTTTATCTACTTTGTGGACCACTGTGTTTATGGCTAAAATTTAATTTTTTGAATACACTTACAGATAGTAAAGATCTTATGAGAATTTACTGGAAAAAAGGCCAATGTTAAAGGACTGCTGCCTTTATAGAAATAAAAATAAACTGCTACAACAAGATTCTACTAAATTTGTGTAAACGTGAAAAAGTACTTCCGTTTTGAATTGACTATGGAATGCATGACCAGATAGCTCCATTTTCTCACCAAATGTTTAAGTTGCTTGTTTTTATCAGGGACAAGAAGCAATTCTGGAGTGAGAAAGAAAAATGAGCCTGTTAAATAGGCTATGTGGGAGTCCCATCTGCAGAAGAAAGATCAAAACTCAATTTGTAGATATGGCTATACTGCCAAACAGGTAAACCATGAGTTTAATAGCTAAGGGCTAAAACATTTCTACACGCGTTCCTGGTTTTGCAAAAAAAAAAAAGTTGTATTCTTGCCACATCTCCTTTGATACTTTCTAATAACAACAAAACCAAGGAGCTCTATCATGATGAGACTTAACTTACATAAAGATGACTAAAATCAATGACTCTTCTCAATGTGATGATCCAAGACAGTGGCTACAACTGAGAATGAGGCCAAGTGGAGGCAAAATACTGTGGACAGTTGATGGCAAACTGTAAAAATCTCAATTTTCTGGGAACATCAACCAATTTTATCCTTTAGTTTAAACTTTCCAACTGTAAATCTTGTCATTTCAACTGTTTTAAATGCCTACATAAGAAATTTGACAACATCTATTGGACACCTATTTGTAAAGCACTGTGTTAAATATTGTGAAAAACCCAATATTAATAAAACATAGTTTTTACTTCAAGATTATGATACCTAATGCAATATCTAATGGGAAAGATAGGTATGTATACATCTAACTACTGTCTCAACATCCAGAGGTAACCACTATTAACATTTTCTTGTTAATTCTTCAAGAAATATTTACTGTATACATAAGCATATATGTGCTTGCATATATATTACATACATATTATGCATGCCTGTAGCCAAGCAGACTTGTTTATATACACATACGTATATAATCACATTTATGCTTAGATATGTTTTTCTACACAAAAGGGATATTATAGCATCTTGTTTTTCTATCCAATGTATCTTAGAAAGTTTTTGTATTACCCCAAGAAGAGTTACACCATTTTTTAAGAAGAACACATAGCACTGTACTACAATTTAGGTAACAAGTCCTCTACTGATGGATATTTAGCTTGTTTCTGTTTTTCATTTTTAAATGTTTATTATTGTTGAGAGAGAGCGAGTGAGTAGGAGAGGGGCAGAGAGAGAGGGGGACAGAAGATCAGAAGCGGGCTCTGTGACAGCAGAGAGCCTGATGCGGGCTCGAACTCACGAACTGCGAGATCAACACCTGAGCTAAATTCCAACACTTAACTGACTTGAGCCATCCAGGCGCCCCTTGTTTTGTTTTGTTTTTTCCTTAAGTTATTACAAATAATGTTTTGGTAACTATCCTTGTTTATAGGTGTTTGTGTACTTGCACAATATATCTACATGGAATTGTTCGGTAGGTCTTTTTTTTTTTTTTTTAATTTGTTTTTGAGACAATGCAAGAGACAGAGTGCAATCAGCGGAGGGGCAGACAGAGGGAAACACAGAATCTGAAGCGGGCTCCAGGCTCTGAGCTGTCAGCCCAGAGCCTGATGCGGGGCTCGAACTCACAAACCGTGAGATCATGACCTGAGCTGAGTTGGATGCTTAACCGACTGAGCCACTCAGGCGCCCCTTCAGTAGGTCTTTTTAAGGCCTCTGTAGTCTTCCTTCTGTTAAGCGGGGTCAGAAAGTGACATAGGGATCTTCTGCACCCTCCTCTGTTGTTGTGTAACCAACTTCCCTGCCTTCTTCAATGTTTCCATTAACCTAGAGGCTCATGATGCAGTTGCAGTGTTTTCTCCTGACCTCTTTTCTTGGTCACTCTCTTATTCCCTAAAGACTTTAGCTCTGATTTATTGTCCTCCTTTTCATTGTTGTTCCTTTCAGGATTTTCAGTGACTTTCACATCAATGTGGATTACTCATCTTCTATCCTGGTCTCCTCATCCAGGATGATCTGTTCTTCCATCCCACATTACCAACATCCATGATTATACACTTGATCTTAACCAAAAGGCCGAGAAGTGATCCAACATCCATGATTATAACACAAACTTTTTCACTACAAGTATGTGCACTGTGAAATCTTGAATCCAAGATCTGTTTCTCCAATAATTACCTCCTTAACTTCTAATTCACTTATACTAATACTTCAACTATAATAATTCTTTGACGTCATCAAGACCTCCAATCCACTCAACAATACTTTATTCACCATCCAATAACCTCCTTCTGTTTTCAGTTCCCCAAATCCTGGTTGGGCCCAGCTATCACCCTTATCCTCATTTATTCATTTAAACTTTATTTTTTAAATTTACATCCAAATTAGTTAGCATATAGTGCAACAATGATTTCAGGAGTAGATTCCCTAATGCCCCCCACCCATTTAGCCCATTCCCCCTCCCACAACCCCTCCAGCAACCCTCTGCTTGTTCTCCATATTTATGAGTCTCTTCTGTTTTGTCCCCCTCCCTGTTTTTATACTGTTTTTGCTTCCCTTCCATTATGTTCATCTGTTCTGTGTCTTAAAGTCCTCATATGAGAGAAGTCATATGTTGTCTTTCTCTAATTTTGCTTAGCATAATACCCTCTAGTTCCATCCATGTAGTTGCAAATGGCAAGATTTCATTCTTTTTGATTGCCGAGTAATCCTCCATTGTGTGTGTGTGTGTGTGTGTGTGTGTGTGTGTGTGTGTATCACATCTTCTTTATCCATGCATCCATCGATGGACATTTGGGCTCTTTCCATACTTTGGCTATTGTTGATAGTGCTGCTATAAACATGGGGGTGCATGTGTCCCTTTGAAACAGCACACCTGTATCCCTTGGATAAATACCTATAGTGCAATTGCTGGGTCATAGGGTGGTTCTATTTTTAATTTTTTGAGGAACCTCCATACTGTTTTCTAGAGTGGCTGCACCAGCTTACATTTCTACCAGCAATGCAAAAGAGATCCTCTTTCTCTGCATCCTCACCAACATCTGTTGTTGCCTGAGTTGTTAACGTTAGCCATTCTGACACGTGTGAGGTGGTATGTCATTGTGGTTTTGATTTGTATTTCCCTGATGATGAGTGATGTTGAGCATTTTTTCATGGTCTTCTTTGGAGAAGTGTCTATTCATGTCTTTTTTTTTTTTTTTTTTTTCTATTCATGTCTTTTACCCACTTCTTCATTGGATTATTTGGTTTTTGGGTGTTGAGTTTGAGAAGTTCTTTATAGATTTTGGATATTAACCCTTTATACAATATGTCATTTGCAAATATCTTCTCCCATTCTGTAAGTTGCCTTTTAGTTTTGCTGATTGTTCCTTTGCTGTTCAGAAGCTTTTTATTTTGATGAAGTCCCAATAGTTCATTTTTGCTTTTGTTTCCCTTTCCTCTGGAGATGTGTTGAGTAAGAAGTTGCTGCTGCCAAGATCAAAGAGGTTTTTGCCTGTTTTCTCCTCAAGGATTTTGATGGCTTCCTGTCTTACACTTAGGTCTTTCATCCATTTTGAGTTTATTTTTGTGTATGGTGTAAGAAAGTGGCCTAGGTTCATTCTTCTGCATGTCGCTGTCCAGTTTTCCCAGCACCACTTGCTGAAGAGACTGTCTTTATTCCACTGGATATTCCTTCCTGCTTTGTCAAAGACTAGTTGGCCATATGCTTCTGGGTAGCCTTATCATTTAATCTAGTATAGCCAAAAGTTGCTGGAGAAAACCACTGGGCTCATGGGCTCTATTTTATTTTATTAAAAAAAATTTTTTTTAACGCTTATTTATTTTTGGGAGAGACAGAGCATGAGTAGGGCAGGGGGAGGGGCAGAGAGAGACACACACACAGAATCCGAAGCAGGCTCCAGGCTCTGAGCTGTCAGCACAGAGCCGGACGTGGGGCTCGAACTCACAAACCGTGAGATCATGACCTGAGCTGAAGTTGGATGCTTAACCCACTGAGCCACCCAGGCGCCCCTCATGGACTCTATTTTAAATTAATGACCACAAAACTCTAATGGGCACTCAATTTGGCTTGAAGTCCTACTTACATTTCCCTAGTAAATTTTATTCCTATCCTGCAAGTTGAGTTTCACAGTATTTTCTTTTTACCCAACCTCAGCTGATCACCTGACATCATGTTTTCCTGAGAAAATACAAGCAATCAGATAAGCTGGCCCCATATTCTCACCATCAAAACTGTTAAGAAGAAAAAAAGTACCTCTGCTTCCAAAGGCTCCTCTGCTTATGCTCTGGATTCCCTATAGGCTTCATTTCAGCTCTTCCTCTTTCTCTTCTGTATTTTCTACTTTTCTTTGCTTAGGATAATTCTTTTTTTTTTTTTTTTAATGTTTATTTATTTTTGACAGAGAGAGAGACGGAGTGCGAGCAGGGAAGGGGCAGAGAGAGAGGGAGACACAAAGAATCCGAAGCAGCTCCAGGCTCTGAGCTGTCAGCACAGAGCCTGACGCGGGGCTCAAACTCACGGACCATGAGATCATGACCTGAACCAAAGTCGGCCGCTTCACTGACTGAGCCACCCAGGTGTGCCTCTTTAGAATAATTCTTATCAGATTCTAATCTCATTAGGAATGCTCTAGCTCTCTTACCCTTGAGCCCACACTCTCTCCTAGCTACCATCTACATTTCTCTGACACCTTCATGAAAAAAATTTTTAAAAGTGTTATATACATTTGTTATCTCTATTTTACCTTATATCCCGTAACCCTCACTAATTAGGTTTCCAAGCTCACTGAAACTGGGGAATAGGTCCCCAAAGACCTTCTTCATGTTGCCAAATCTGATGGATTCTTCACTGTTTTCAGCTTTACCTCTTCAGAAGACTAGACTTGGGTTACCACTTACTTCTTGGTCTTTATGACACCATGCTCTCCTGGTTTTCCTTCTACCTTTTTGTCTCCTCCTCAGTGTCTATTTCTGGCTCCACGTCTTCCACTCAATGCTCAGTCCTGGACTCTCTTCTTTTCTCTTTCTATGTTCTCTCCCTAAGTGATCTTATATATCTTATATCCTGTAGCTTTAAATATTACCAAAACCCTGTTGACTCCCAATTTGGTATCTAACATTTCATCTTGGTTATCTAATAGGCATCTGCAACTTAACAACTTGATTCCCCCCAAAACCTGAGAGTTATTCTTGACTTCTCTTTTACCTTGTCCCATCAATCTACTCCATTAAGTAAGTCCACTGAGTTTCTCTCCCAGCCTCCTATCCAAACCTCTTTCACTCCTTACATCGACTATTAAAACTGACTCCTAAGTAGTCTCCCTGCTTCTATTTTTGCCTTTAAAAACCTGTTCTCAAAAAAAAAAAAAAATCCATTCTCATACAAGGTGATCTTTAATAACTAATTCAGTTCATGTCACTTACATGCTAAGCTCTTCAACAGTTCCCTATGACATTTAAAATTTAAAACCCCTCTTAACCAGGGCCTATAAGACCCTATGTCATGCAGCCCCCACTTATTTTTTCCACTTTTTTCCCCCTTCCTCGCTTTGCTCCAACCATACTGGGCTTCATTCTGTTCCATCAACTTGCCAAGTTCTCTCTTCGAGGCCTTTGCTCCGACATTCCCTCTGCTTGGGATGCTTTTTCTCCTAATCATTTTGTGATTAGCTCTGTCTTATAATTCAAAGCTAATCTTAATATCATTGCCTCAGAGAGGTTCTCTCCATCTAAAGCAGCCCTCCTCACCTCTACAAGTTACTTTGTAGTTTATTACCCTATTCATTTCCGTAGCACTTGTCTCATTCAAATTATATTCTTTGTTTACTGTCTCTAGCATGTAAGTTCCTTAAGGGCAGGTAACTTGTCTTTCCTGTCACTTCTATTTCCCCAGCATTTACAACAGTTTTTGACATATCGAAGGCACTCAATAAATATTTGTTACATAAAAGGATGGAGCAATTGAATTATTAACTGTATTTGTATTTAGGTAATAGTGACAAATGCTAACAGAGGCTGACAACTCAGAAATGTGCATTTTGTTGGCAGAACATCATTCTGAGCTTTGTTTGGAAGTGAATCACCCAAATTAGAAAGGTTTGCTGTTATGAACTAATCATACACAATATACTGTTCTGGTGGTATATGGTGTCCCTTTAACAATAAGTAGCTAATTGCTTGTTTGATAATTCTTTTTCTTTTTTAATTTTTTAAAACATTTATTTACTTTTGAGAGAAAGAGAGAGAGATAGAGCCTGAGCAGGGGAGGGGCAGAGAGAGAGGGAGACAGAAAATCTGAAGCAAGCTCCAGGCTCTGAGCTGTCAGCACAGACACCGATGCAGGGCTCAAACTCATGAACCATGAGATCATGGCCTGAGCCGAGGTCAGAGGCTTTACTGACTGAGCACCCAGGCGCTCCTGTTTGATAATTCTTATATGAAATTCGTTAAAAAAGTAGTATTTTTACTTTTATCATATTAATTAGAAAGCTATTTAATAGAGTTATACTGTTTTTCTTTTTTGAGAGAGTGAGAGTGCACATGAGTGGGGGAAGGGAGAGGGAGAGAGAGAATCTTAAATTCTATTTTTAATTTTATATAAAAAAATGTTTATTTATTTTGAGAAAGAGACAGAGCAAGAGCGAGCATGCATGCATGGGAGGGAGGGGCAGACAGAATCTCAAGCAGGCTCTGCACTGTCAGCATAGAGCCCAACGAAGGGCTCGATCCCAGGAACCACGAAATCATGGCCCAAGCCGAAGTCTAGGGTCGGATGCTTAACCAACTGAGCCACCCAGGCACCAGAGTTATACTGTTTTTCAGAAGCCTCTAAGATAGGTGAATAGCTTTAGGCTGGTTTTCATTCTTTCCACTTAGCTGACAGTTCTACATCTTGATGTCAAGGTCCTTAAACATTTTATCTGAATGAATGTACTGTTTGAATTTAGGCCCAGATATTCTGCCTCTCAACCTTGGATTTTTTTAAAAAGATTTTTTTTCTGTTGTTACCAAATTACAGTTTTTATTTTAAAGGAACAAAATGGAAAAAGAATACATTTTATCATATAAAAGAGTTATCTATGTACCTCAAAACATTCTTCTCCTTTCAGAAGTTTATTGTATTTATAAAACACTAAAAGAGTCTTCCAAGACTCTTAGATTATGATTAGCTAAAATAACAGAAGAATTCTATCAATAGTAACAATTCTCACATCAATCTATCCAATAGGGTTCCATTACATATATCAGGTTCTTTATAACATGAAGCTCCAATAGAAAAAATATACAAGAATAAAATTTCTAACAACGTAGACTTTGTGTATATTTCAAATTTCAGGTTGGTCTAAGTAAGTTGTTCTGGAGTTTTGTTTTTATTAAAGCTAACAAACCACTGGATTAAAACTGCTTCCTTCAGTTAATACCCCCAAAGCAAGCCATCCTTTTCTTCTATGTAACAAATGGCCTTTGCTAATTAGATCTGTTTGTATGCTGGCCACATGTGGCAAAGTCCAGTCCTCCCCCAAAATAGTAACAACCTGCTCTGGATGGCAATCAAGTCGCAAATCTATTTTTGGCTTTAATGTTTGAAAGTCCAAATGTGAAATGCCATGGAACTGAACCTTAAATGGCTTAAGTGAAGTCATCTGATATGAAAGGACAGAATACAAGTATTTGGGGTACTCTAAAACACCTGTTTCTTTGTTCCGAAAGAAATAATGTTTCAGGCCTAGCAAGTGAATTTATAGCTAACTTGGACACACATAAAACCAAAATGAATCTCAGAACTGAAACAACAAGGGAGGAGGAGTGGCACAATATAATCTTAATTGTAGTCTCTTACATCACTCTACATTTCCTATTTTCTTAGTGTTTATGGTTTTTATTATGAATATCTTCGTTGTCTTACCTGTCTCTGAGTGTGTTGGGGCCTAGATAAGGGTACAGGTTTTCCTTAAGCTTTCCTTTGATGAGATGGTCCAGGGTCTCATGTAGGAAAGGTTGATGTTGAGTATACACATTTTCTACTCCCTAAGACAGGGAAAGATGGTTCTTATATCATTTTTGGGAAATGTGTAATATAAGAGTTAATGATACTCATCAGAAAAGGACATGCATTCAATAGGTTTTTCATGGGATAGATTCAAATAGGAATTTTAGAAGAATGCTATGGTTAAATCATTAAAAAATTTCTTTTCATCAATCAGAAATGTTCCAATCTCATAAAAATACTGTAATTTAAACCTAGCTATTAAAGAAGAATTTAAAAAATGGAATGACTTAAATCCTTTATCATCTCTTCAGTGATTCTCATCCTTTTGTGAAAATGTTACATGACAGGTAGAGCAAATAAAAGGAAAACACATGTAGGAAAGGAATCTAGAAACACTCAGGAAAATGGAAACATTTCAGGAAATCTAAGAAAGGCTTGCAGATTAAAACTAATTTGTTACCATCTTAAGAAAATGGTTTAGTATTTTTAAAAGATCTACAATTGTTTCCTTTATCTTTAACTTCCTTCAAAGAAAAAATACCAAACAAACCTTGAATTATAAACAAATGGAGTAAAATGGCCATGACTAACAGAACTGTCTGTCTTTTTACTCTTGGGTATTTCCTAGAAATATTTCGTTATTCCCTATTTGGCTGTTTGGTCCAATGCTGATGCTGCTCCAATATAGAAAGTATTTGAAGAAAAGGCTTTCAGGAGGATGTCTGCTTTAATTTCATTAAATTGACACAGTACTAAGTCAGCAACAATTCTGAAGTTGCTTTGAAGATTGTATTTATTCGCTCTCAGCTGTAGGGGCTTCAATGGTTTCTCCTTTAGGAAAGCCCAGAGGACATGCCATACCTTCAATCCTTTGAGGAACTGTTTGGTAATAGCCACAGCGTCTTTGGGGCTGAAGAGGTCACTTCCTCTGACCCGTTTACCGCCATATTCAACTATTGCAGACACAAGCTATAAGGAGAAAAAAGAGAAACTATCTCTTACTGCTTGGGGATAAGGAGACCCATTTCATAAGAAAATACCTTTATTAAGGAAATGAGGACATGAGAGGACAGAATTATACATTTTTGTTAAGTAAAACGCTATAATTCTCCTCTGTCAGAGCTAAGAATGTTACTACCTATTTGGTGGGATTAACATACAGATTTGGTTACCTTTCGATACTTCTCTGAAACGCCTTTATTCCTGAGGTCCATCATTAGTCCTGGCAGGCTGTTGCTGCTGTGTCGCTCATAATGTAGAGCATAAAGCATCACTAGGCGGGCAGCGTCAAACTCTGTCACTTTGGGGTTCTGCAGAAGCCTCTTTACATTCTGAAAAAAGAGAGAGCTGACATTTATCTCCCCTTCACTTGAGTCAGGTGTAATATCTTAGATCTAATAACTATTGAATGGCAGTGATGCATCTGAGTTTATGACTAAGATTACCACTATGGCAATGTACAGGTCTAGGTTCGGCCATTGTTTCAACTACAGAAAATTAAATGCCTTTGCCTAAGATATGAAGCAAATAAGAAAAAAATTCCCACTGTAATTGCTTTAGGACAATAGTGAATTGAACAATGAATGGTTCTTCCTTTCTTTCCTTTGATGAGTTGGTCTGTGGTCTCAGGTAGGAAGGGTTGCAGTTTCCTTGCTGAAACAAGGAACACACATTACTTGTACCGTTTCAGTCAATACAGCTCACAAAGGAACTGACCCGGTGACTTGAACAAGTATGGCCTAGTGTTAGTGATTGACCAGTGACATGGAGATGAGTAGGGGGACTGGGCTTAATCTCCAAGAAGCATCAGATGAACGCTATGTCTCAACATGGCTTTCAGATATACAAGTATGTAGAGCACGGGATCTTTAAACGGAACACTTAAGATTTTAAGAGGGCAGGTATTGACAGCAAAGGGAGCTCGACAAAGTCATTTAGGTTTTGCTGATGCTCACATTAAGGGACTTCCCTATAGTATCTATTTATATTTATTATGCAGCAGAATAAGTTAATCCAGGCCGATAAATACTTTGTGATCTCCCTCTAAGCATGAGGCACTATGCCAGGCACTGGAGGGGATACAGAGATGAGCTAGACCCAGTTTCTGTCCTCAGTGAGTTCAGACAAGGAGGTGGAGGGGAATGAAACACTTATAGCCTATTCTGCTACGGAGCATTTTCTTGAAAGCACCTTAACTCTATGAGATCATTAAAATATGGGAATAGTGTCAGTTTAACACAGAAGGCATATTGCTTTATGGGTAGTTTTTTGAGTGTTTTAATATTAAGAAGGGAATAGGGACAAGTTTCCTCTTTAAAGACACTATGTTAAGAAAAGGATGTAAATCCTACACAAGTGTTTTCTGCAAGAAGTAGCTGGTTTGTAGCTTTAAGACTGCTGTACATTCCACTGTATTAAGCTATCTGGGGAAAGGGCAAGCGCAAATGAAAAGGATGCAAAGATATTTCTCTGAGTTAAAAAGCAAACAAAACAACAGCCCCAAACTGACAGATATCCTCATATTATATTTTTAATTTTGGTTAAACTAGTTTGTATGAGAAACAAAAGTTTTTGTAACCTTACATCGTGAAGACTAAATCATGAACCCCAGGAATAAGGAAAGCTACAAAGGATGGGCTGAGTGTATTTATAGGTGCAAATGCCTGTGGAGATTTAATTGTGCTAATATTTTTATTAGGATTGTTATTGTTTTTATTAGGGCTTTGATTACAAAGTTATATAGATTTTTTTAGTTATGCAGATTTTAAGTGACCTGCTTATAACTCTATTTTCCCAGAACACTTGGTTATTTTTATTTTTTTAAGTTTATTTTTGAGAGAGAGAGAGAGAGAACGTGTGAGTAGGGGAGGGACAGAGTGAGAGGAGAGAGGGAATCCGAAGCAGGTTCTGTGCTAGCAGTGCAGAGCCTGATGTGGGGCTTGATCCCGTGAACTGTGAGATCATGATCTGAACCAAAATCAAGTGTTGGACACTTAACTGACTGAGCCGCTCAGGTGCCCCAACTGGTTTATTTTTAGTACATGATTTTGCACAGTGGGAGGTTTTTCTGTTATAATACAGAAACATATATACAAAGCAAAACAAGAAACAGAAACTGAGAATCAGCGCAATGGGGGGGGGAAGGGGACACAAAGTGACGAAAAGTACATCTGCTTGCTGAGAAATCAAGAAAGACTTCATGAAGGAGGTGACATTTGCCAAAGGCCTTAAACAATCAGTGAGTGTTGGAATTAGTCTGAGAGACTAAAAGAGGAGATGCTCTTAATGGGAATAAGGAAATCAGAGAAAGAAATGGGTTGGGTTGAAAATCTGGCAAAAGCCTTGATGGGCACTGGGTTCTGAGGACACAGCAACATCCAAATGGAACTTTACAACTTATGAGATGCTTTCACATACCTTATCTTTTTAATACTTCACAACAACCAGGTCTAATGTTTAAGAACTCTTCTGTTCACACCAAAGAGGGACTGTGATGACACGGGGGATCTCCCAGGTGTCTCCCAAGTAGAATGTTCTCTGGGGAGGATCCCTATTGTTGCTTTTCTGTGTGAAGATTTCACTAGCATCATCTTCAAGGGATCAAAAGGGAAGAAATTTCTCTTCTGTAGACTTAAACCCTGCAGCCATAAGAATTTCCTTGCTTTTTTTTTTTTTCTTTTGTGGTACCCTTTCCAGAGCTGTCACAGAATACAGACTACTTAGAGTATCTGTTCAAATTTGCCACTAGTTTCTACCATACTACGAAGACATTTCAGAGTACCAATTACCATCAAGTAAGAATAGCCAATTTCATATGTATCTCAATCAACTTAGCATAAGCTTAAAACATCCATCTGCGATCTCTGTTGTCACATTTCTCATAGGCCAATGTTTCACTCTGTGCCCTTGCAGTCACTGTCTTTTTACCTTAAATCTTCTTAATTTATATACCCTTCAGCAAATCTGAGATACTCAAGTAACTATAAAACCACAGAACTGGTATGGAACAGAGACTGCAGCAATCAGCCTGTACCCTTCCCACTTGCTCCCTTTCTAATTACTTTCACTTGCATCCTGACTCTTGGCTCTTTCCCATTAAAGAATCCACTTCTCTTCCCTGAGATCTGGTGCTGGCATTTAGAGTTCCTGGCTTGACTCTTAGTTCTCCCTTGAGGACATGGGCCAGAATCTGATGCAGGATGACTTGAGTAGACTTTGTTTACTTTTGAGCCCTTAGGATGCAACCCATGACTCAGGTCAGTGGTCCAGCTAGACTTATCTATTTCCTCATGAGAAGAAACCTGTAGGTACAAGCTCTTTCCTCTCTTTCAGCTGTGTAAGTCCTTGAAGAAGCAGGCCCTTTTTGTCTGCCTGGATCCAAGGTCACCCTTTGACTTAATTTTGAACTATTTCACTCATGGCTACTTGACTCATCAACTTGACTGACAGTGGCATACACTATACTGAGATTCCAGGGTACTAACCAGAGAAGAGGAGAAAACATTCTGAGAGACTTCTAATTACATAGAAGGTTATCTGCTACATGGTGGTATTTATATGTTGGAAATACGAGTGAATTACATAATGAACTTCTGGTTTCTCTTTTCTTATTAAATTTTCCATAAGTCTTGAGACTTTCAAGAGAGAAAAGTATACATCACATAATAACAATGGCCGAGTAACAAGAGAAACAGAAAACTATTGTCCCCTTAAGAAGACAGGATTCAAACATAAAATTCACTGAATTCTAACATTCATACAGGCTTAATGAAGGAATAGGAAAAGAAAAGCAAAAGCACTATCTCTGAAGGTCAAGTTTCAAAAAGTAGCTAATGTTCACTCAAAAAAATCAATTAAAAAACAATTCTTCTTTTCTGATATTTAAAGATCCTTCCCATTGTTTGGGGCTACTTTTCCATTTTCTTCCACCAAAACTAGGATGACATAACACAACGAGAAAAGTTTTTTATAATGACATAGCTACATGTTAAACCACTGTACAAATCACAGGTGAAGTCAACAACTAAAAATAGTCCTTAATTTCTGCTTCAATTTAACCAAAAGAGTAAGAACTCTACCTTGTTATCTCTCTTTTCATCTTAAATCTACTCAATTTCTATACTTTTCAGCAAATCTGAGATACTCAAGTAACTATAAAATTACAAAACTGTAGTAAAATTGTCAATGAATACCATTATAAGCCAGCAGATTAGAATGGCAAGATGAAATTGGCAGAAGCCTTCAACATGCTGATATGATTAAAAAAAAAAAAAAAAAAAGAGTCTAATCTGTTTGAGAGAACAGTGTTGTGGGACTATAAAGAACTTATCCAGGAAAAATGATAGAAAGTAGGCAGGACCCAATTCCAGTGATTGGTAATACATCTGAGTCAGTATTCTTTTTCTTAATATCTAGTCAATATAAAAATTAGCTTTTGCTGTTCCACACTGTTTCTGAAACACTGGCTAAATGTTGGTTTAGACAGAAAAAGATCATTTTTATTCTTAATTGGTGAAAGTAAAATTGTCACCTCAAGGTGTCCCAAACAATTTTGTTATGATTTTAATGAGAAGCAGAAAAACCCTTCTGCAATCAAGGAGAGATCTGAGGTGATGAGTAGACTAGAAAACATGTCCTGGATACCACAAAGAAAATAGAATGTGTCATCAGATAATAATACTGATAATCATGACAGTTACTACTTACTAAATGTTGTAAGTACCAGGTACAATATTAAGTGCTTTATATGTACTAGCTCACTGAACCCTCAGAAAAATCTTTAAGGTAAGCACTATGATTTTTTCCTCAGTTTACAGGCAAAGACTAAGCCTTAGAGTGGTTATCATTTTCAAACCCAAGCCATCAAAGTCCTAAGCTCTTAGCCACTACTCTATACTGCTTCAAACAGAACTGTCCTCTTCATATTTCTAACAAGCATTTATCGAGTCTTTATACCAGTAATAGGATGATTTGAGATCTCTTACCCAAGGTTAGGAAAGAAGGATATAAAATAGTTCCTCCTTTTTAAAAAAATTTTTTAATGTTTATTTATTATGGAGAGATAGAGAGACACAGAGCACAAGCAGGGGAGGGGTAGAGAGAGGGGAAGACATAGAATTCGAAGTAGGTACCAGGCTCTGAGCTGTCAGCACAGAGCCCGACGTGGGTTGGGCTCTGCAAGAGCATGACCCAAGCCGAAGTTGGTCGCCCAACCAATTGAGCCATCCAGGTGCCCTGACTAGTTCCTCCTTCTAAATGAAAGCTATGATATGAGACATGGAGTTGGGGGACTGCTTACTTTCTGAAGATGTTTCTCTTCATGGCATGAAAATAAATCTTCCTCACTAATCAAATGAGTCTTTACTGAGGCTATGGATATGTTTCAATGATGTACATTACAGTTTGGTTCCAGTGAAAATTCTTCTAAATCAAATTTTTGGTAGCCTGTAGGATAACTGGTTAGAAGTGGAAGCAATTTATAGATTAATTTTTAGTAATATATGAATTTTTTCCCTTCACTATGATATAGTTACTATTCAATAAAGCAAACCCCATTCTACTCAAAAACCTCAATTCATTGCTTCATGATGTATTATCGTCTAAGGTCAAGCCAAGGAATGCTATAACCCATCTCGGGGTCAGGCCCCTGGCATCTACTCATTACCAAACAAAAGCTCCCTTCATAGACTATTTAAATCATGTTGCCAAAGAAATCTTTTATGGTGGAGGAGTCCAAATCAATTGCTCACTGTAAAACCCTAACAACATGGGCAAGAAAACCTTCAAAGGATAACTTTCTAAGATATAAAGTGGACCACAAATGGAATTCATATTTTAAAGTATCTATTTTTATCTCTTAAAGTGAACAAGAAATAAGATTTCAGGCAAGGAATTACAGTAACCTTGTCCAACTGCTTTCCATATAGTAGAGAGATACAAATAAAGATACTAAAACTGGCTAGTGATTAAGTTTGGTTCTATTGTTTCAAAGAGAAAAAATGATAAAGAAACAGAAGGAAATTTATTTATTAAATTTTTTTTTTATTTGAGAGAGAGCATGCATGAGTGGGGGGAGGGGCAGAGGGGAGAGGGGGGAGAGAGAGAGAGAAAGAGAGAGAAAGAGAGAAAGAGAGAGAGAGAGAGAGAGAGAGAATGTTAAGCAGGCTCCATGCTCAGCATGGAATCCAACACTGGGCTCAATCCCATCCCTAGCTGAAGTCAAGATCATGAAGTCAAGATCATGACCTGAGCTGAAGTCAAGAGTTGGACACTCAACCAATTGAGCTACTCAGGTGCCCCAAGAAACAGAAGGAAATTTAAATTTAATTAAAGGACAAAATTTTGTTTTTATTTAATGAGAGAAGAAAATTCATTTTATTGAGAAAAATAAAAAGTTTTCATAGGAATACTTCTATTAGACCCACAAAACAACTGTGAAGTATTATTAGTAGTATTGCTTAAAGTAGTTGGTCAAGTTAAATAGATTGTGATACATCTTTATGAAGGAATACTGTTTAGTGATTAAAAAGAGAATGAGGGGCGCCTGGGTGGCTCAGTCGGTTGGGCGGCCGACTTCGGCTCAGGTCATGATCTCACGGTCCGTGGGTTCGAGCCCCGCATCGGGCTCTGTGCTGACAGCTCAGAGCCTGGAACCTGTTTCCGATTCTGTGTCTCCCTCTCTCTGACCCTCCCCCGTTCATGCTCTGTCTCTCTCTGTCTCAAAAATAAATAAACGTTAAAAAAAATTTTTTTTTTAATAAATAAATAAAAAGAGAATGAGTCTCCGAGATACGTGGTTAAGTGAAAAAGTAAAATGCAAAACTATGTGTACAGTATGATATCATTTGAATTTAACAAAGAGAGAGATACACTCACTCATGCAGACTTGCATCCACAGAACAACTGTAAGGGTGTATGTGAGGCTGGTAACTGACTCAGTTTTTACTACACTCCTTTTGGTGAACCAAGTACTTATATTATCTATTTAAGAATTAGAATTTAATACAATTTAAAAAATAATAAAGCCAGCCTAAAAGTTCTTTGAAAAGATTTAAGGGATAAAATTCAAAGTGATGACAGAAGTACTTTCCATAAATATAAAGCAAATAGCATCATTATGATTTTCAAAATGATGGTGTTTTCAGAGGAAATCTTAATAAACACTAAAAAGTAACAACTATAAATCCCAGTAAAGACTTCGCTATAACTAAAGCAACCACAGGTGGATGGATTTCTTTGTTCTGGCTGTACCATATGTTTAAAACATGCTTATAGAAGAAGAAACAACATTTACAAAGCACCTATCATATGTGAAGGATTTTGCATATCTCACTGAATCCTGGTACAAATCTAAAAGTTTCAAATTTTTATCCCTGAGGCTTGGGAAAAATAAGTAATTTCCTCAAAAAAAAACCTCTGGTATGTAGAGACAGAATAAAAGCCAGGATGGTCTGGCTCCAAAGCCTGTGTTGTTTCCATTATACCACACTGGCTTTATTTTATAAAGGTGAATTGTAGCCGGGAAAGAGAGAGACTAAGTTATAGAATACAGGGCCCTATAAATAAGGAAATGTACTTCTTATGGGAGTGCCTTAGAAATGGCCATCTCCCTAAGGACTCTCATTCCCAAGTGACTTATTGCCAGTGACACCACATTGTCATTTCTCAGGAGCCTTGGAATTATTGGATTAGTTCTGTCTTGTTATCCTTATATCCAATCTGTCGCTAAATTGTTGTTTTGTCCCTTTGAATTGTCTCTCAGATTTGCCCTTACTGTACATTTTTAGTACTATCACTATGAGTCTACCAGCCTAACTTCAGTTGTTGTTTTTTTTTTTTTTTTTTTACCTCCAAAGCATCCTTACTAGATTAAATTTCCTAAAATACTGCTTTCATCATATCGACTTTCTACAAATGACCCCACAATGGATGTCTTTGCTTATCTCAGCAAGTGCAAATTCCTCTTACAGGCTTCTTCATAAACTGGTTCCTGTGTACCAATCCAATTTTATCTCCTATTTCTCTTCCACACCCACTCTCACACTGCTTATTACTTTTTTGCATACTTCTGCATCTTTGCTTTTCTGTTAACCCTGAATGAAATCCTCCTCCAGATTCTGTTCATTCTTGATGGTCCATCTTAATATCATCTTCTCTAAGGAACTGTTCTCAATAACCTCAATCTTATTATAGTCAGCATCACAATTTTGACTTAATTAAATATTACCTTAAAACACTAAGTGTTTCTTGTGTTTTAGTTTTGTCCCTTCAACAATGCTGCAAATTTCTTTAGGCCAGGGTCTGATTATGTCCCTTTTCTTCTAAAATCCTCTGGCAACTCTCAACATTTTAAGATTAAAGCCCCATCTCCTTTCAGTGGCCATAATTGGGCCCCAGTCTTTCTGGCTTATCTAAGACCACTCATCTTGTACCTTGCACTAGCTACATTGAATTATTCTCTGTTCCCTTAACCCACCCCCCCTCGCCCCCCGCCATCTCCATGCCTGCATTATCTCTGCTAAGAATTTCCCCTCTTGTCTCTGGTTGGTACACTTCTACTCTGTTTGGTGCACTCCTACTTATTTGTCCAGACCCAATCTAATGTCATCTTCTTTAAGAAGCCTCATCCTTAGGGAAAACAGTTGTCCTTCCTCTGTATTTCCATATCCTTTTGTAAATACCTCTAGTATAACAGCACTTATCATATGGTAATTCCTGGTTTAAATTTCTTTCTCCCCTACTATCATGTGAGCTCTTTGAGGAAAAGTATGGTATCTTTTTCCTCTTCGTACCTCTGGATCCTTATAGCACTATGTACACGCAGCAGGCATTCACATGTTTATAGACTGAAGAGCAAGTGTTCAATAATAAAAAACTTAGATAATACTTTTTAATATATATTGCATCTTTAAATCTTCCTTACAACATTGTGAGATAAATATCATTTACAGATGAGGAAACTGGCTCAGAAAATAAGCCAACGGCTCCAGGTCACAAAGCCAGTAAGTGGCAAATGGCCAAAATCCAGATCTTCTGATTTTGGTCTAGAATTCTTTCTAGTAGCCTAGGATGCCCTCCTAAATACTCATTAACTGCCTGAACCCTCTGCTACTGCACATTATTCTTCTCCTATGGCTCTTGTATCTAAAATCAAATTAATCTGTGTTCTTGTCTCAACTCCTTGTTAGACAATAAATTCCACGTTAGTGAAGAAGGATTACTTTTGCCTTCGTATCTCTTGTTCTGCCTGGCACAGTGCCTTACACATAGTAGGTGCTCATCAAATTGGACTGAACAGATACCTGGAGAGCACTAGAATGGTCATTCTGACAGGCCAGTTCCTGCTCAACTTCTGAAACCTCCAGCAGATTCCGCTCACTGACCAACCGAGACAGCTCTCCAACCACTGTCACATGCTTTGATACCGTCCCAGACATCTTCTTAAACTGTGGGTAATTCTCAACAAAGGCCTGCCATGGGAAAGACATCAATTGGGGGTTCTGTTATTTGACTGAGGATAGACATGTATGAAGAAGGGAAAAAATAAGCAGGAATTGTTCTGCCCAGACTAAGGCATCTACCAATCACATGGTATTTTGTTTATGCTTAAGAAGATAAGAACTGGTATATGTCAATACACTGACTCTTTAAATAGTCCAAATGTGACTGAAGAATGGAAAAAAGTACATGGCTTGTTATGAAGTTTTCACTATACTGTTTCCTAAAGAGAAATAGTACAGAAAATTATTTCAAACCAAACAAATGAATGTAGGCAGAAATCAGACTGAGAATATTCTAGAAATATTGCTTACATGAATAGTTCCAAAGTCTTGCATGTTAGTCATCCATGAACATGTTCAATTTACCTTCATGTCTGCTATTGATTCTAGTTTTTGCTGTTCTTTTGGTTTCTTCTTCTGAAAGTCTTCCATGAGATTCTTTATATTGCTACCAATCTCAGCAAAGTTCAGGTACATATTCTGTGAAAAAGGAAGTTGGAAACAGTTCCAGCAATGAGTCTGACTTCCAGATCATTTAAAAGAAGTGAGAAATGGAAACCAATTTGACAATAAATTTCATATATTGGAAAAAATAAATAAATAATAAAAGAAGTGAGAAAGAATCCCAAAGACAGAATTGAAAGGCAAGAAAATTCCATTATAATGACCAAATCTGGACACTGGCCAGGACACGGGTGATGAATGCCATTACTATTCTCACAAAGGGCTACAGAAGGGAAGGAAGTAAATAAATCGGGTTCTAATTCTGAGAGTATAAAACTAAATATGTGATTTCTATGGGAAAAAAACTGTTAAAGGGTCAGAATCCAAATCTTCTGAGATGCAATTTATCTACAGGATGCCTCAACAACCTTCCCCATGAAATCCCATACCTGTTTTCATTCAAACAAGTCAACACCGGCCTTCTTACATAAAAATAATGAAAAACAATGAAAAAAAATTTTAACCTACATTAGTCAACACCAGCCTTCTTACATAAAAATAATGAAAAACAATGAAAAAAAATTTTAACCTACATTAGCATAGAATTCATCGTTTTCAGCAGATAGGACCACCTCTCTTAAGTCTTTACTGATCCCCGGCACTCTGGAAAGATCAATCCGATTGTTGTTTATGCCCAGTAGTTCATGGACCATGGCCTGATATGTCCACTACATGAAGAAGTAGGACAGAAAAATTGGTAACTGGTAAAACATGGAAATAGCAAATGTTCAGGAAAACAAATAAAAACTGGTAACATTCTTAGCAACTAGTCTTCTTTACACAGAGGCTCTTTATTTAGTTCAAGTTTTATTAATACTTTGTGTTATACTAAGCATTAAGACTTACTGTAGTTGGTTAAACTAAAAGTCAAAATACTTTTATTAGAGTTTACACTTTTGGAAGAGGGGCAGCGAGATTAATATTCCTGATAGAAAGAAAACAAATTAGATCTATCATTAGCTCTACTTTTTGCCTGTGAATTAAGAGTATATTTTTGGCTTCACAGATAGGGCTATATTGGTACTGCAGTTACAAGCTGTACCATTTCCTGTATGCTTCTGTGGTTTTCTGCAGCATGAGAAGTGTGTTCTTGCAGATCTGAGTGGTGCTATATTTATCCTGGGAACACTAATATTATCAGAAAAAAACCTTGTAAGTTGATCAAAACACACATTTTCAGAAGCTTGCCTCTGTATCCATTTTATTTCCTATTTTTCCTTAACATGAATTGTGAAGAAGGATTGGTTTCCATTCTTACAAAATGTGAACTTATTTGGCAAAAATGGAAAGGAGAAACTCCAAATTTTGCCTTCTCACCATTTATGGAGAATGGGTTACTTTTAGTCCTAGGTCCTTTAGACAAAACTAAGTATTTTCCAGCCAATTACTCTCTAACTCTATAATCTAAATGCTAGAAAGATTTATACATTTCACCTTAAGCAATATAGATTTATTAAGAAAGAACTTAAGAGGTTATAAAAGAAGGTGCTTAATTTCCGAAAATATTTGCCAAATGAATCCTTAAAAAAGCAAGTTTCATTGGGGTATGTAAATTAAGTACAACAAAATGTTTATGCTTCCATAGACAGCATCCTGTGCATGCGTCTACCATTAGCACTTACTCTATAATTAAAATTATCAGTTGGAGCACCTGGGTGGCTCAGTCGGTTAAGTGTCCTGAGCTGTAGGTTAAAGTTGGGCCTATATTGTGAAGGCTCTTAGACGCCAAGTTCAGGAGTCTGTATTTAAGCCAGTAGGCAAATGGGAAGCAATGAAGATTTTTGAGTCAAGAGTAAAAAGATCAGAACTGTGCTTTAGGAAAATAATTTAAGGGACGCCTGGGTGGCTCGGTTGGTTAAGCATCCAATTCTTGATTTCGGCTCAGGTCATGATCTTACTGTTTTGTTGGTTCAAGCCCTGCATTGGACTCCGTGCTGGCAGTGTGAAGCCTGCTTGGGATTCTCTCCCTTCCTCTGCCCCTTCCCCACTTGTGCTCACTAGCGCACGTGCTCTCTCTCTACATATAAATAAGTAAATAAATAAATAAATAAATAAATAAAGTAATTTAACAACACTGTGGAATATATTAGAGTGGGAAGAAATTAAAAGTGGAGAATCAAGCCCCTTCTGTTTCAGCAATCTTGGAGCCTGTGAAGGCCTGCTGGGAACAGGATTCCTAAAATGACAAATATGCCTGGAAGGCTATCAATGCCATTTTTGCTGACCATAAGCAGGGTCTCCAGAACCAGAGGGAGCATACAGCTCTTCTTAAAACTGAAGGTGTTTATGCTCAGAATGAAACTGAATTCTATCTAGGCAAGAGATGTACTTATGTGTACCAAGAAAAGAACAACACAGTGACTCCTGGTGGCGAAACGAAGAAAACCAGAGTAATCTAGGAAAACGTAGCTCCTATTCAAGGAAACAGCAGCATGGTTCATGTCAATTCCAAAGCAACCTACCTGCTAAGGCCATTGGACACAGAATCCATGTGATTCTGTATCCTCAAGGACTTAAACTTACTGAAAAGTAAATAAATAAAAGTGTAGATCTGTTTTCTTATAAAAAAGGAAAATAAGAAATAAGAGTGAGGAATCAAGTAGATGACTATTTCAGTAATCTTATAAAAGATTAAGGGTTTATTACAAGGTGACAGCAGTATGAATGGGAAATTGCAGACAGACACTGGAAAAGTAGAATCTACAGAACCTAGAAGTTGCCTTGATTAGAGGTGAAGGTGGTGGTAGAAAGGGACAGAAAGGATAAAGCAGAAGAAAGAATCGAAGATGACTGTGGTTGATACCAAAATAATAGGAAATACAAGGCAAAAAAAAGAAAAGCTGAAAATAAGGAGGAGAATACATGGATGACATTGTTCATTTCCACATTGGCATTTTGATGAATACCACATGAAATTGTACTTCTATTATGCTAATAAAGGGTTCTGCACCTGGTTTAGCAATGGGGTGATGGCATCATCGCAACGATCTAAAATAAGCAGCAAAGGAGGAACCTCAGTCCGCCGGAATTCAAACAGTTCATATTCTTTAGTTATTACTTGCTGTGGATGAGAGAGAAAGATGATTTGGTCAACCAATTAGTTACAGACAGAGATGATATAAACATAAAATTAATACATAAAATACACATTTAACAACAGTTCTTTGCATCTTCACAGGCTTTCCAGAAAAGGATTCAAAAGCTTGACAACATCTGGTAGCATCCTGTTTAAGAGGTTAGTATTTAAAACTCTATTTTACCAATGGCTTAACTGGATCAAAATAGGTTAAATAGCTTGAAAATTTTTTTTGAGTTAAGCCTAAGAATCTCAGCTCTAATTTGTTGCTTTTGGTTTTTTATTACAAATATCTACCTCTTTGCCAGTAAACCTAACATATCACCTCATTGGTTATAGACAAACTATTCCTATAGTTTCTGAAATATGATAAGGAAATGAATGGTCTTTGGAACTGGGGATAGAAAAAGCCATACCTTAACACATTCTGCAAGTCTCTTTGCTGACTCTGATGAAAGCTGATAACGAATCATGGGACACTTCTTCAGAGATAGAAGGAGAGCCGTCAGTCCTTGAGTTGTTCTGGATAGCTGGGCTGGATCCCAATTTCGACCCTTTTTGTTAAAAATATATTATCAGAGAAAATATTTGAATTTTTTCTTACAAGTCCAATTACTTGCTGAATTAACTCCCACCTGATAAACTTATTTTTTTATCCTTTCATTCCATACCTGGCAGCAACCCAAAATATTGAGGGAAAACAAATGTGGATTCACAGCAATGTAATCCCCATAAAATTCCTGCAAACGAAGCACAAGATCAGTCATTCGTTTCATAAATTCCAACTGATGATAAAGTAACATTTTCATATGTAATATAATACTATGTGATATAATCAAATTTGAGCAAATGCAGGGGGAGCAATGTGGGGGAATAAAATAATTATAAAATAGTAGCAATAAAAATAAATCTTTTAAAAAACAAAAAACAAAGTTGTAGAAGTATAAATATTACATTTCTGGAGACTTCTGTGCACATTTATCAATTAGTAAAATTAAGACACTGCTATAGGATATACAGTGTCACACACAGATGAAAAAGAACTTTGCTGTTCAGTGTATTCTTTTTTTTTTTTTTTAATCCAGTGTATTCTCATGAGGCAAAACATGATTTCAAATAGGTCATTCTTGGGGCGCCTGGGTGGCTGAGTCGGTTGAGTGTCCGACTTTGGCTCACGTCATGATCTCACGGCTCGTGGGTTCGAGACCCGCGTTGGGCTCTGTGCTGGCAGCTTGGAGCCTGGAGCTTGCTTCGGATTCTTTGTCTCCCTCTGTCTCTGCCCCTAACCCACTCGTATCCTGTTTCTCTCTCTCTCAAAGATAAATAGACATTAAAAAAAATTTTTTTTAAATAAAAAAATAAAAATAAAATAGGTCATTCTTTTTCATTCCTTTACCACCTAGCACATCCTTCTGAAAATCCAAAACTCATTTATTTGCTGCCCTATTCTTCGCTTAGGTGATAAATGTATTCAAACATCTGTGATAAATGTATCCAAGAACACTAAAGCGTTTAAGTAAAAGGTAACATGGTATGTTCTAATGCCACGTATTCTATACCATGCAGAATAAATATTTAGAAGTTACCAAGTTTTAACCTAATGACAAAAGTATGCTTTTTACCTCCCAGACAGAGCAAGATAATCACAAACAGAACTTTAACAAACCTCACTCACATCCTTTACTTTCTATTCTTTTCCAATCAGACATAGCCCTGTAGATGAACATTCTTATAATGTGGTTCATAAAACTAGCAGAAGATATATCTGACCCTGTCCCCAACCCTATGAAACCCTCTTTATCCATGCAGTAGGATCCAATTCCAGTGCAATCTCCTTATTTGCACTGATTCCTCTAATTTTGTTTTCCCTCAATTTGATACCTCTTACAAACTTTCTAAATATGAGAATAGTTTGATGCAATGCACATTTATTGTGTCTGATCAACAGCCTCCCTTGAGACAGCACTTTTCTTATTTTAGATGCAAATCTTTAAAAAGGGCCAATAACAAGAGATGTGTTAGAGGACCAATACGTTTACCTGAACCTCAGCCACGACTTCCTGTTCATCAGCTTCAGCTAATGACTTCACATCACTCTTGCTGATCACATTACTGAAATCTGAAACAGACATATGAGTTGTGGCTGATTCAAAGGTGATCACCTCTGCTGCAATTAGACGTAAATGGGCTTGACAGTTAAAGCCTAATGACTAAGTGAAGTTTGGTATACATTGTGGTATATGTCAAAGTCAAACACCTTCAAATTGAAATGAGTAGCACAAATATGTTTAAATCCATAAGTCCATAATAATACTTAAAAAAAAAAAAAAAAAAGACCACTATGTAGGCATTGGAGGATAGCAGGAAGCAAGTCCTTAATATTGAAAATAACAATGGAAAGAAGTGCGTCTTCTTCTCTCAAATACAAACTGTACCACCAGAGAGAAGACGAGGGGAAATTCCTCTTTATGGAAATATTCCAACTAAAAAAATAAGAAATGATAATGATAGAATTAAAACATCATCATTTTTATCAAACACTAATGAATCAATGATGGACCTGGGCACTGAGCACCAACTGCCGCTGATATCACAGTAAGAGATAATCATTGAAAGCACACAACACTGACTATCAAATATTCTTGCCAAAAAGAAATCAAATCTAAACCTAATTAAGCCTCTATATCCAGGTACCAATTTACAAAACTAGAGGATAGAGGAATATTTTAAACTGCAAAGAATTTGTTAAACCACCCCATGGGGATACAATCACCAAGATGCAGGCTGTCAGAAACTTTAACAGAACAATGTAGTTTCTTCAATAATAAATTGCCCGGGGCGGGGTGGGGTGGGAAGAGGGGGGGGGAGAGAGACAGAGAGAGAGAGAGAGAGAGAAAGAGGAAGAGAGAGAACATCTAAAGAAGATTAAAGAAACTGAAACAACATATCAACCAATAGATATGTGTGGATCTTACTATGATCCTAATTCAAATACAAAAACAGTGGGGGAAAAATAAGAGAGTTTGAAATTTGAACAATGAATGAGTATTTGAAAACAGGAATCATTTGTCATTATTGGGAATAATAATGGTATCTTTAAAAATGAGTCCTTATCTTTTAGAGATGCATACTGAAATATTTAGGGATGACATATGTCTTAGATCTCCTTCAAAATACCATTGGTGTGGAAGTAGGTGGCAGCACCATAAACATAAAACAAGACAGGCTGTGGCAAAGCAATGTTTGAAACTGGGGGATGGGTACACTGGAATTTATTATATTATTGTCTACTTCTGTATATAGTTGAAAACTTCCATAATAGAAATAGTTTTTATTAAAATAAAGGAAGGGAGGAGCCTATCATACAAGATGTTTAGTAGACATAAAAATGCAAAAATGAAATTATAAAAAAATGAGATGAGGGGTGGCTGGGTGGCTCCATCAGTTAAGCATCCGACTCTTGGGTTTCGGCTCAGGTCATGATCTCATAGTTTGTGAGTTCAAGCCCTGCATCGGGTTCTGTGCTGACAGCGAGGAGACTGCTTGGGATTCCCTCTCTGCCTCTCTCTGCCCCTCCCTCACTCGTGTTCTTTCTCTCAAAATAAAAAAAGAACGAGGAGACTAGGCAGTAGATTTATTATTGGTTATTAGTCTTAACTGCTGTATCAAAGAACTCTTTAGAGGAAAAGGGAGCCTTTCATCTTGTGACCTACTCAATTTTTAACTGAGAGACAGCACAAGAGTGACTCCATTAGATGTCTACTTAAATTCAGCAATACAGGGAATCTCTCTCATATACATATATATGTCATTGAGTACAAGTTTCTACACTTTCCTAAGTATCTGGCTTATAGTCACTCTAGAAAACATTTAGCAGTTTCTCTTTTTTTAATTTCTTTTTAATTTTTATTTTTAAATTTATTTTTTATTTTACTTATTTATTTATTTTTAGTGTTTATTTATTGTTGAGACAGAGAGAGACACAGCATGAGCAGGGAAGGGGCAGAGAGAGAGGGAGACACAGAATCTGAAGCAGGCTCCAGGCTCTGAGCTGTCAGCACACAGCCTGATGCAGGGCTCAAACCCATGAACCCGTGAGATTGTGACCTGAGCCAAAGTCAGATGCTTAACCGACTGACCTACCCAGGTGCCCCACAAATGTTAATTTTTGGTACCATTATTTATTGTTGCATATTGTTGCATATCGTTACATAGAAAGTATGTATATCTTAGAGTATAATCTAAACCCTAAAAAGCCTTCAAGCAAGCTTTAAAATTTCTCAAATGTCCTACATACTGAGAATTAAGTTTTGTCTTTGTTTTGGAAATGGCACCAGATAAACTATACCTACTAATCCTATAAGGATCAATAATGACATCTAGAGGAGAATGGATGTAACTTCTAAAGCAGAATGTATTACATAAAAAAATAAAAAATCATATAAAATGTATAGTAACTGCAAACCTAATTTATTTCCACGACTGTACCCTCCCCAAACTCCCCCCACAAATTATGCACATAAGAGGTATCTACTGAATAACTTGTTCTTTCAACCATTACATAAAGTAGCAAGAAGTGTTATGTTTTCATCTGGTATGTAAAATAAATCTTTGCTCTTCCAACACACTCAAGTATATCCTCCCTCCAAGTAATTCAGCTTCTGTGCCTCAGTTCATGAAAAGTACAAAATAGGGAATAAATGTACCCTTTCTTCTTCTTCTTCTTCTTCTTCTTCTTCTTCTTTTTTTGCAGAGGTGGGATGTGAAATTTGGCTACTTAACAACTTTTGCCTTGCAAAGAATCTTGAAAGGCAAAGGAAAACTTAAAAAATAATTTTACCTAATCAATGATGAAAAAAGTCATGCTCAGCTTTCTAAAATAGAATGTTAGCCATAAGACTTTTAATACTTTGAAAGGACATTAAAAAAATCAGACTTATATATAACTTATTGATGATATGAAGCACCTAACAGGAAAAAACTATCTAGAATACAGTTACATGATTGAATAGGTGAAATAATATACTTACAAATAAAATATATACTGTATTTTGGTCTCCGGAGCTCTTGAATCAGATAATCCACATTCTCCTAGAAAAGAAAAAATAAATAAACAAATAATATATGAGGAGAACTCATATATTTAAGTAAAAAATTAATAAATATCATCCATTGATTTATTTCAGTATCTAGTGAGAATCTACTGTGTGCTGAGGTCTAGATTAAGTGTTTGTATATTGCAGGGGTGAGGGCTGGCAGTGAAAAAGAGATACATTAAGTATTCAGGAATCAACTATAACATTAACTAGCTGTATTACCTTGGCCAAATTAAGATTTAAAAATATTAAAAACACAGGGATGCCTGGGTAGCTTAGTCGGTTAAGCATCCAACTTCAGCTCAGGTCATGATCTCACAGTTTGTGAGTTTGAACCTTGCATCAGGCTCTCTGCTCTCAGCACAGAGCCCGCTTTGGATCCTCTGTCTCCCTCTCTCTCTGCCCCTCCCCTGCTCGCGTTCTGTCTCCCAAAAATAAATAAAACATTAAAAAAATATTAAAAACACAAATGTGGAACTACAACATAAAATTGATAGTAATTCTGCAAATTTGCCTCAGGCTGCTGGCCTGTAAATTATTCATCCAATCAAAATTCTTAAAAAAAAATTTTTTTAATGTTTATTTTTGAGAGACAGCGACAGAGACAGAGCATGAGCAGGGGAGGGGTAGACAGAGTGAGAGGGAGACACAGAATCTAAAAGCAGGCTCCAGGCTCTGAGCTGTCCGCACAGAGCCCGATGCGGGGCTCAAACCCACAAGCTGAGATCATGACCTGAGCTGAAGTCAGGACGTTCAACTGACTAAGCCACCAGGCGCCCCCTAATCAAAATTCTTATATAGACTATCAAAATGTAGCTAATTCTTTAAAAACCAACATTCAAGAGAAAATATACTTAATTGTATTTACTTTGGCTTTTAACTTATTGGGACCTAAGATTATACAACTGTAATGTTTGTGAAGTATTTGCACACAGTAGGTTAAGACTACTATTTAAAAATAAATATGAAATCTAGAAGTAAACATAAGAATTCCAATTACTTAAGATCATAATGCAGGTTTTTAATCTATTGTCGATAGAAATTTAACTATTAACAAGTTAAATTTCAATATGAATTTAGTCCCCAATCTAGACATGATATAAAATAGTATTGAATGTTTAAAAAATCACACATTTCTTTAAAGAATTAAAAATAACGTAAGCAATGTACATTACTTGTTAAATGGGAAAAAGGTTTTTAAAATTGTCATTTAGATTAAAAAATACATTGAAAGTTAACTTTATAATTTTAAGGATAAATCATTTTTAGTTTGAGCGAGTATATATATATATAGCTGTGAAAGAGGTTTTCTCACGAAAAATCTTAGGAAATGGACTAGATGATCTCTAAGATCCCTCTCAGCACCAAAATTTCAAAAGACCTACAAATGTGAAACAACTAGAAATGACTATAATACAGTATTAAAGCATTCATTCATTCAGGAACTGTTTATTGAGGTCCACTATGTAGCAGGCACTGGAGACATAGCAGTGTGAAAAAACAGACACCACCTCTGTTCTCATGGAGCTTACTGCTGGTAGGTAAGACAGATATTAATCACACAAACCATATGAAACTTAGACTATGACAAGCAATAGGGAGAAGATGGTGCTGTAAGTGCTTGTAAGAGGGGGCTTTGGCTTGGTCAGCAAAACCAGGGAAGACTTTCTGGAAGAAGTGAGTAAGATCCAGGTTGAAAGAAGAGTCTGTTCAAAAGTCCTGTGGCATGACAGAATAAAGTGAACTGAAAGATTAATGTATCTAAGAGCAAAAGGGGGAGTGGTTTGAAATGAGACTGTACAAATGACAGGAACTAGACCATACAGAACCACAATTAAGGAGTTTTGTGTTTAGCATAAAAACAATGAAAAGTCATTCAAGGATTTCAAGTGAGGATGACATGAGCAGATTTGTATTTCAGAAAGTACATAATATACAAGCATGGTAAAACAGCTCATTGGAGTTGGTGAACATGAATATAAAGAAAATATACAGGGGCGCCTGGATGGCTCAGTCAGTGAAGTGTTTGACTTCAGCTCAGGTCATGATCTCACAGTTTGTGAGTTCAAGTCCCGCGTCAGACTCTGTGCTGACAACTCGGAGCCTGGAGCCTCCTTCAGATTCTATGTCTCCCTCTCTCTCTGCCCCTTCCCTGCTCACACTCTGTCTCTCTCTCTGACTCTCTCTCTCTCAAAAATAAATATTGAAAAAAAAAAAAGGGAAATATACAAAATAAGCCTGGAATAGTACAGGATTTTTACAGGAGGACTCAAGCTAGATTTATATGATGATGGATGAAGATGGACAGAAGGCTAAAGAACAAATGGAGAAGTAGGGGAGGGTAACAAATAGAGAACAGGAATGAGCATGTAGAGGGATGATAAAAAGGCCTAGTTGGCCATAGTGGAGGAGCAGAGATTGGACACAGGAGGCTGTATACATAAGGGCAGACCAAACCAGCTAAAGGAGGATTTCAAGGACCGAGCTACTAGATATTGATTTAATCATGGAAGTAAAAGTGAGCCATTATATGTTCCTGTGCATAGAGGCAAATAAAATGATACAGACTCAAGATACTGGTGTAGCGCGCAAGATTAAGTGGCAATGGTGTTCAGTGTAATAGGTATGGAGGTTAATCCAGGAATTAATCCAGGAAGTGATGTGCGTCTCTGGCAGGATAGTGGCTCTGGAAGTGGCTGAGAACCTAAAAGGCATCTTGGAGGAAAAACGGGCTATAAGGAGTGAACTGAGATGTGGAAAGGAGAAAAGTCAAGGTTATAACTCTGATGAAGCCAGTTAAATATGATGCCACAAATGACAATAATACAAATTTATTTTGCCTTCTTAATGCTTTCAGATCATAGTGTTCTGTATTTAGGCAGATGACAGCTCAGTTTATGTAGTACCTTTGTAGGTCGAAGAAAACAAATTGCTTTCAGATGTTTCATGATCTCTCGATTTTGAGAATCAATGCGTTCAAAAAGGTACACTTCTTTCTGAAGAATCTCTGATTGTGTGTATACCATACTCACAATGCCAGTCTGTGAAGAAAAAGAATCAACTAATATTATGCTAGTTAGAAATAATATAAACAAGCAACAATACTTAAGACTTAAAAAATTATTTTTCATTAATACTTAGCTAGATAACTTAAATACTAACATATGTAATAACACTTACTGAGCATCCAAAACATATAGGTAAGGTACCAGGATGAACAACATATTCTCTCTGAACACAATCCATACATTTCCAAAACAAAAAATTTTCCCCATCACCTTAGAGAGTTTTTTAGAAAAATAATTCTGTGACCAACAAATAATAACCTGTCATCTCAGCTTGAGCACTAATAGCTTTATTTTAAAAACACAACGCTGAGTGGAAATAAAAGTCTTCCAAGTGCTCTGTCTCACATATTATTTCTTGCCAGAGACATTTAGAAAAGGATTCCTGACTCCAATAAATTGTTCCGGGTTACAAGAAGAAATCTCTGGTAGTAGATGGTAGAGCCATTTAGACCGAAAACGTACTAGACAAGCTTTATAGCACCTTTCAGTTCCATCCAGAACTGACCCTCGCTTCAAAACCTTTCATAAATACTAAAATCCTACAGCGGAGTGGGAGTAGCTATCGTAAGGGAGGGAGGGTTCCCTCACAAATACTGAGCAAAGCAAACTCACCGTCTCTTTATCCATGAGAAGTACTTTCATACCCGGTCCGCTGTCCTCTATCATTTTGGAAACGTACTGCTTCACAGCAAAAACCACGTTCATGGTAGCGAATTGACAGGTTAGCCCCACAGCCCTTCCCGCCCCCTTTTTTCTGGCTAAATTAACCCCCGGCCTTTTGGCCGGGTCTCGGTGGCTTCCTCCCCGCCGGGCTTCGGCTTCCGGAAGTCCGGGCAACAGCGGTGCTGGGAGTTGTAGTTCCGCTGCGCGGCGCGGGCGACCCAGCCGCCCGGCGGAACGGAAAAATCCCGCTGAGACCCCTGGGCTGCGACGCTCGGTAGTGATTCGCCGCCCCCCACCGCCAGCCTGGAGGTGTGTGAGGCCTGGACTCGGACTTGCCGGCCGTGGTTCCGGGGTGCCCCGGCTGCGGCCGCAAGCCTCTCTTGCTGGCTTGGGGAGAGGGTAGCCCCTCGCGTGGTGGAGGAACTTGGCGTAAGGTTGGCTTGGAGGCAAGAACAACAGAGTGTGGCCGTGGTCGCTGTTTGCCACGAATATTTTCCTGGGGCAGTGAAGGATTAAGGGAAGAGAGATGGTGTAATGCGCCCGGCCGATCGGGAAGGTATTTGCTAAGTAATGGCCGAAGTTCGTCCTCCCCGGCTTCACCGTGTCTTTAACAAGACGAGGACAGTACTCTTGCAAAGTGAGGCCCGACTTGGTTTTCCGAAGAGTGAGGAGCACGTGAAATTGAATATTTGTTGAATGATAGAACAAAAGGAATGCCCTTGAGGGATGTTTTAGGACCGGCCTCAGATCCTCCCGGAGGGCCTGGAGCTGAGTCGGCCGCGGGGACTGGCAGCACGGGCCAGCGACCCCAGGTTCGGCACCCTGGGGGATTGGACTCTGCGGGCTCCTGCTCGAGCGGGGAGCGAGGGACCTGTGACGCTGACACTGCGGGCAGGAGCCTAGTTAACAGTCAGAAATGGGTAGGGGGTACGTATGCACTAGGGCTACAGCAAAGTGGCGTGGGGTTGTAAGGGAAAACACATTTTGATTTAAGAAACAAAAACTTAGCAGCAAAATGAATCTTAAAGCCATCAACTTCTAAACGTCTGCAATTGTGTTTATACCCCAAAGGTCTTCTCTTTATCATGCCATTTCTCGAAAAGGAGGGAAATGTTAGTTTTCCCCCCGCACCTTTACGTTGGGGAATTGAAAAATCAGGAAGATAATGAGAAACAACAAGAATCTACAACTATAATTGCTTGTCAATATTTCCATTAAAATAATGATCATTGTTGGGGTCTGTTTAATCAATAGTTTCAACATTACCAAATCAATCATTCTTTCGTTATATTTTAAGAAGGATTCAATTACAACTAGACCCAGAGCACGTTAACATTAATCTGGCTATTAAGATTACTTTATAAAACTTTATATCCGATAATCAAATCCTTTCAGGGAGATGGGAAGCCACTTGAAATATCCTAGATGTTTGTCACTTCTGAAATTGTGAAGAATGTGTCTTATTTTCTTTTCAACTTTTCTACCGTGTAAATAAAACTTACCATTGGGCTTTTATCCATTTTTGAGTTATGTTTTGAAAGAAAAGTTAATATGAAAATGTGAACTTTAAAGCGATACAAATGAGAAAAATCTAACATAAGAAAATTCTATTTATTAATTTAAAATATTACTTAAAAACTTAAATACATTAAATGTTTAAAATACATTACAATTTAAAATATAGAAAACAGTGAACCAGTGAAACACCTGCAAATCTTGTAAGTTAATCAATGTTTGAAAATTCACCACTTTCCTGTGTCCCTTGGTTTTTGTTTTTTCTTACCTATAATTTAGACTTCAGTATAAGATTGTTTTCCATTTTATACATTTTTTTTAGAAGAAACAAGGAAAGTCTTGTCTATGAAATTTGTGCTTTATTAGGCAGTAGTCAATCTGTAAGCAATACATGGCAAGAAACTGCATTCTTTATTTATAGTTGGACAATTCTAACATTTTAAAGGAGATAGAAAATGCCTATTTTGCACAAGGCTTAGCAATTCATTCCATTGCCCAGGAAGTTCCATGATATCAGTGGCACTGTTATTTTGTACATTGATAAGATATGGAATGTAAACATTTTGTACCAAAGTTGTGATGTATTTAAAGGATGCTGTGATAGTCCTAAAGTTTGAAAGCCTATTCCCTTTCTGAAGAAAACTACAAAAGCCATTTTAAATGTCTTCAGATTAAGAACTTTGTATCTCTCTCTAAAATTAGGACTGGCACCAATGATAAAGTCCAAACTCTTGCTTTGAGACTCATCCAGGATATACCCAGAGTAACTTGTTTGGTTGTAGGCAAGACACAGCAAATTCAGAAGCCAATATGAAGTGCCTTACTTATTTCTTTGTTTAAATTTACAGTGTAAGTAAACTGTAATAACAAATATTTTCAATAATAAAGGCTTCTAAATTAAAAAATCATGACATTCTTCAATTATGATTGCGTTAATTATAAAAGTTTCTAATGCAATTACTTAAAAGTTTACTTTTGCTTAGGTCCAAGAAATCAATGCTTTAAGGGTACAAAACAGGAAGTTAAAAAATACTGTATTTACATTTGTGTAGACTTGTAAATATGTGTGTAAGTGAAATAAACAGGAATGATTACCTGAATAATTACATGTGCTCCAACTTTCTACAAAGTGTAATGTAATGTAATAATAAAATAATATAGAGGTTTAACTACCCATTTGATATTTAATTAAAATCATGTTTTTCCTGCAGAAGAACTCAAAGCTTGATATAAAACAAAGGATATGTAAATAAGCTTCAGTATAATTATAATTAATTGTATGGCTAACTCTTAGTTATCTTAGATTGTTAATTATCTACTATTGTTCTTTGTTGCTGTGTGTTAACATTTCCCCAACAACCCCTGGATAGGAGAGAAGTAAAGATGAAATTCAGTGAGACTTAGGTATTAGATTTCCTACTTGTTAGCAATTGAAAAAGTATTTGGAGAAAGAATGACAGTATTGCCAAGTGTCAGACAACTAGTCCCTGTGCAGTGTTCTTTAACCTCTAACCATTTTCTCATCTGATAAATGGTAATGATTTACTTTAGGAAATTGTGAGAACTTAATGAAATAATGTGCAGAAAAAAAGTGTCTGGTACATACTAAATGCTCAGTAAGTATCAGCTTTAATTATTTGAAATCAAAAGGTAAACATACCTTTTAGCTTATTTTTTTACATAAGATGTATTTTATTCCCCTTTGACAAGAAAATTTTTAAGTGTGGTCAATTTCAGAATTTGTAAAGGACACCTTCCAAATATAATTTCCATAATAAGTTTATCTTGCATTATCATACAGTAATAGAAGTGTTGATGGGAAGAATTGGGCTGCTCTTTCATAATTTGTAAACCATACAATTTTCACAGAGAGAAAACTTAGGAAAAATATGCTTCAAGTTACTTAGTGATTACCCCACTTCAAATCAAACAGCATTTGTTAAGTTTTTGTCACAGTTGGTAGTTTAGTATTGAACTTTATGGCAGCAAAAATATTGAATTGCTTTAAATCATTAAGTAAAAATTATGTGCACGGAGAGTGCTGTCTGCACATTGAGTAGTTTGCATGGTTTCACCTTTCTGATGGTGATGTTAACTTTGATCACTTGGTTAGTGGTCTCTGCTGGGTTTCTCCACTGTAAAATTATTTTTCTCCTTGTAATTAATAAATATGTGGAAATAGATAAAGGGGATTAAGAGGTAAAAACTTCCAGTTACAAAATAAATAAGTCATGGAGATGAAAAGTACAGCATAAAGAATATAGTTCATAATAACGTAATCATGTACGGTGACAGATGGTGACGACACATCATTATGAGCATTAGTAATGTAGAGAATTGTCGAATCAATATGTTGTACACCTGAAACTAATATAACATTGTATGTCAGTTATGCTTCGATTAAAAAAATCTAGGGGTGCTTGAGTGGCTCAGTCAATTAAGTGTCCAACTTTGGCTCAGGTCATGATCTATCTCAGCTGGTGAGATCGAGCCCGGAGCCCTGCGTGAGGCTCCCGCCCTCAGCGCTCTCAGCGCAAAGCCTGCTTCAAATCCCCCACTCTCTCTGCCCCTCCCCTGCTTGCTCTCTCTCAAAGATAAATAAATAAATAAATAAATATAAGTAAATAAATAAATACCTGCGGTTTTAAGCAGACTTCTTAGAAATTCAAATTCAAAATAAAGTCTTTTCATTATCTTTTTATGTTTTTTTTTAAATTTTATTTTTTTATTTTATAAAATACATAAACCTTACATTTCCCCCCAAACTCCTCTTCCTGCCTTCCAAATGTTCTGTCTTCAGGCAAAAAATAAAGTCTTTTTAAAAACATCTATACTTGAAGCAAAAATAAACAAAAATATCATATGGAGAGATGCCATGATGTGTTGCAAGTGTCCCATTTCTCCTCATACTTGTGATACCTGTTAATTTTAACTGGAATCCATGGACAGTTCTTGCCTGCAAACATTGGTGTTTACCTGATGGTAATTACTTTCCTCATTTCTTCTACGGTTATTGTTTGGAATTCTGTAAAAAAGAGCTATACTCCCCCCCCTCCATTTACTTATTCAATCACTTATTTACGTCAGACTCATGGATATTTAAGAAAATGACTTTTTTTTAAATTTACATCCAAGTTAGCATATAGTGAAACAATGATTTCAGGAGTAGATTGCTTAATGCCCTTACCTGTTTAGCTCATCCCCCCTCCCACAACCCCTCCAGTAACCCTGTTTGTTCTCCATATTTAAGAGTCTCTTATGTTTTGTCCCCCTCCCTGTTTTTGTTTTTGTTTTTTAATGTTTATTTATTTTTGAGACAGAGAGAGACAGAGCATGAATGGGGGAGGGTCAGAGAGAAAGGGAGACACAGAATCCGAAACAGGCTCCAGGCTCTGAGCTGTCAGCACAGAGCTCAACGTGGGGCTTGAACTCACGGACCGAAAGATCATGACCTGAGCCGACGTCGGATGCTTAACAGACTGAGCCACCCAGGGGCCCCTCCCCCTCCCTGTTTTTATATTATTTTTGCTTCCCTTCCCTTGTGTTCATCTGCTCTGCATCTTAAAGTCCTCATATGAGTGAAATCATATATTTGTCTTTCTCTGACTAATTTCGCTTAGCATAATACCCTCTAGTTCCATCCACATAGTTGCAAATGGAGAAAATTACTTTTTTTTTTTTCAACGTTTTTTTTTTTGTTTTTTTTTTTTAATTTATTTTTGGGACAGAGAGAGACAGAGCATGAACGGGGGAGGGGCAGAGAGAGAGGGAGACACAGAATCGGAAGCAGGCTCCAGGCTCCGAGCCATCAGCCCAGAGCCTGACGCGGGTCTCGAACTCACAGACCGCGAGATCGTGACCTGGCTGAAGTCGGACGCTTAACCGACTGCGCCACCCAGGCGCCCCAGAAAATTACTTTTAAGTAATAGGAAGGATATATAGAACTTGAGAGTGCAGGCTCTGGAATTGGGCAACCTGGACTCGGTTCTGCTGAACACTAGTTGCAGGACTCTGGCAGGTTACATAGCCCCTCCAGGACTCAGTTTCTTCATTTGTAGACAGGAGAAGGTAATACCTACCTCAGGTTGGAGTGAGCATGAAGTGAGTTAATACGTGCAGTTGTTAGCCTAACTTTAGTTACTTTTTCCTAGCAAATATTTTGCACTGTGTTTACTGTTTATAAATTTCCCCACCTACAAACTGAATATAAAAATACTTGACACACAGATGGTAACCATGCTTGTGGTGAGCATAGTGTAAGGTACAGACTTGTTGAATCACTGTGTCGTATACCTGAGACTAACGTAATGTATGTCAATGATGCTTCAATTAAAAAAAAAAAAAAGGGACAACACCAGAGAAGGAAGAAATGAAGGTGAAATAGCAATAAACAAACAAATACATTGTCATGTGCTTGCTCTCCTGAGATATTATTAAAATTCACAAAACGAATTTAAAAGTGTACTGTTAAGAAGGTGCATAATAAGTTCTTATTTAAAAAAATGATTGAGCCAGAATATTGTAGGGTCTCTTTTATAATCATGATTCTGTTCTTGGATTACACTGGTTAGAAATGTAAATGACCAGGGGTGCCTGGGTGGCTCAGGTCATGATCTCACACTCTGTGAGTTTGAGCCCCGCATCAGGCTCTGTGCTGACAACACAGAGCCTGGAGTCTGCTTTGGATTCTGTGTCTTCCTCTCTCTCTGCCCCTCTCTCACTCATGCTCTATCTCTCTTGCTCTCAAAAATAATAAACATAAAAAATTTTAAAAAAATGTAAATGACCATGAAATGTGATAAAATTATTAAAAAAAATTTTTTTTAACATTTATTCATTTTTGAGAGACAGAGCTTGAGCAGGGGAGGGGCAGAGAGAGAGGGAGACAGGATCAGAAGCAAGCTCCAGGCTCTGAGTTGTCAGCCTAGAGCCCGGCGTGAGGCTCAAACCCATGAACTGGGGGATGATGACTTGAGCCAAAGTCAGCCGCTTAACCAACTGAGCCACCCAGATGCCCCGAAATCATTTTCAACATTTTAGATATTTCAAGACAATAAGCAAGCCATGTGAAGTAAATACGAGAAAATGCACGTTCTTATAAATCCTTAAATTTCATTAGTGGTAAAGGAATTTTAATTATATTTTTTATATTGAAATAATTCCTTTAGAGATGGCTCATTATTGACTTGATCAAACATTTGATTAGGATTACTTGTTTTTCTTCACTAGAAAGAATATTTGATATTGAAAAAAATAAGATAAAAAATATTTTGTTTGCACATCTTTCTATTAGAAACAAATGAAATTTAATGTAGGAGGTTGTTCAAGATTTATTTTTTTTAATGTTTATTTGTTAGAGACAGACAGAGAGAGAGACAGAGCGTGAGTGGGGGAGGGGGACACACACACACACACACACACACACACACACACAGAATCTGAAGCAGGCTCCAGGCTCTGAGCTGTCTGCACGGATACAGACTTGGGTCTCGAACTCAGGAACTGTGAGATCATGACCTGAGCTGAAGTTGTACACTTAACTGACTGAGCCACCAAGGTGCCCCAAGATGTCTCTTAATAATATTAATAAATAAAAGCAAACATCTTTTACTGTGTTTTTACTATGTGCTGAGACCTTTACAAATATCTCAGTCAATTTTTGCAACTTTCCTTTGAGGTATTGTCTAGATATTACAGATAAACTGAGGTTCAGAGAAGTTAAATAACTTTTCTAAGGTGACACAGCAGCAAATTGAAAGAAACATTTCTTTTTCTGTGGGTATTTTACCATATTTCTTTGTACAAGTCCTTTCCGCACATCCTTTTTAGGAAGTGGATTGTCATTTCTTCGAGGATAAAGGTTGTTTTTTTCCCATCCTTTTCACCTAGTGCAGTCCTGTGCACAGAAATTACCCAATAAATATTTCATGTTGGTGATACTCATCACTGGACTAACTTCGACAATGGCATGTTAAAGTGTAGAGTTTTACATGGACAGTCCAAACAAAGAGATCAAGATACTTATCCAGATGATTTATGCCAGTAATTTTATTGAATGATACGGAATAAATTCTGGGAAAGATATCATGGGTTTTCTTTTTAAATTCCCAAGTACATTACAAGGATGTAGACTTAACCGTTCTGGCACTCTAATCACAAATGACATGAATTTTGTTTTTTTCTAGCTGCTAGCTGTGATTAAAGAGAATGAACTTCATAAAATTGTTGATTAAGTACTTGAGAAAGCATCAGTTTTCAAAAAGTGTTTAATTTAGCTTTGAATTTTTTCAGTACTCAGACAGAGGGCGCCCTTGGACCACCAAGAAGGTATCAAGAACTAAAGCAGCTTTTTGACATTGCATGATGGCTCACTAAGTAACGGTTACGTGATTGAAGGAAAATATATTGTTTTGGTCAAAATAGATTACAAAGTGCTTTGCTATTGAGTTTCATCTGGTTTTAGCTTTATATCTTATTGAAAGATTTGCAAACATTTACCGCTTTCCAATTTTTTCATTTCTTAAGGAACTAGACAAAAGTAATTGCTATAGGGTTCAAATCAACAAGCATTCAATTTGGGAGGTTTGTTTAATAAATATAAAGTCATATCTAAATTTGAAGGCTGGAAAAGTGATTATAACTTCTCTTCATGTCTGATTGCAACTGACAGTAAATCTGTCAATATGAATATGTATGTGTTAGGCTATGTGCTCAGTACTTTCTGTGCATTATTCTGACAACTCAATGACGTAAGTAGTGCTGTTACCCTCTTTTTGAAAATGAGAAAATTGAAGCCTAGAGAGGTTAAGAAGATTTCCATTAAGAAGTGACAAAACTGGAATTTGAACCTGGAGGTTCACCAGCATCCATACTTATAGCCAGAATACTATATTGCAAATGACAGTTTCCCCTATTCATGGCACAAAATATACAACTAATGGTGAAATTGTTTTTTTTTTCCCTTTAAATTCCAGTAATTATTGAAAGAATACAGCAACATCAACACTCACCGTGGTTTAATTTAGGAATAATTTTGGGAAATCAGACTCTTTATTCCTGGTGATATAGTCATTTAAATTCAGATGCTATAGACTGACTCAATTCCTGGGAACACTCAAGTTTGCCATGATAGAATGCAAAGAACACTGAATTGAGAGCCAGGTAATCTGATGTATAGTATATTTTACTACTAATATCTGGGTGAGTTTCAGAAATGATTTTAGGGGTGCCTGGGTGGCTCAGTCAGTTAAGCATCTGACTTACTCTCTGGTCATGATCTCACGGTTTGTGGGTTCAAGCCCTGCATCTGGCTCTGTGCTGACAGTGCAGAGCCTGGAACCTGCTTCAGATTCTGTGTCTCCCTCTCTCTCTTTGCCCCTCCCCTGCTTGCACTTTGTCTCTCAAAATTGAATAGATGTTAAAAAGAAAAAAAAAAAAGAAATGATTTTAGCTCATTAGACCTCTGTCTTTCAAATGAGGGGAATTGGCTAGAAAACCTCAGTTCATAAATCTCTGAGTTTTAGATTTTAATGTGGAAATCATCTTCTTTGTTTTATATCTGCATATGGTATATATCTTGTTCAATTTCTGGGAGCAGTATATTCACATAAATCTAATAATGCCATGCATCTGCCTTAGCACTGGTATGGAGCCCCCTACCCCCACCCTCCACGGTGTAAGGCATCTATGGAAGCACTTAGTTCTCAGCACTGGTTACTAGAGGTTTTGTGGAGGGTATTCATTCTTTCAACCAGCACTTATTGAACACCTACTGTGTGCTAGCTATGGAAATATAGCATTGAGCAAAACAGACAAATTTCCTTATTTTATGAAGTTTACAATCTTAGGACAATCAGACAAAGAAAATACATAAAATTTATGGTAATTAGATGATGATTCTATAGAGGAAAACAAAATGGCTTTATCCAGATGATAACCTTTTTAAAAAAGAGATGGGGATTATAGGCATGTGTAAGGTTTGTAGTTATACACAGGATGGTCAGAGAATCATTGACTGAAAAGTAGACATCGAGCAAAACCCTGAAGGGAGTGAGAGGAATAACCTAGGTGGTATCTAAGTGAAGAACCTTCCAAATAAAAGGAAGAGCAGTTGCAAAACCCCTGAGGTGGGAGTGGCCTGTTGGTCAAAGCCTAAGTGGACAGCGTAGCTGGAGCTGAGGCGTGGGGGGCAAAGTAGATAATGGGGAACAGTGTGTGCAGGACCCTACTGGCAGGGCACTGATTTTTATTTTGAATGAGCTGTAAGTCCCTGGAGAGCTTCACGGAGAGGATCGATGTGGCTGTTGGGTTGGGAATAAACTGCAGAGGGCAAAGGTAAAAAGGGAGACTAGTTAGGAGTATTTACATTAACCCAGGTGAGAGATGGGAGGCCTTAGCCAGGCAGATGGAGAAGGTGGGGGAAGGATTCTAGAGATTGAGGCAGCATTAGCTGAGAGTTTGGATGAAGGATATGTGGCAGGGGAGTCCCAGCAAGATGCCAGGTTTTTAGCCTGAACAACCGGCAGGATGAAGCTGCCATTAACTGAGGAAAAGCAGCCTTTACCCCTTCCAATCCCGCTGTTACTGCATCACACATATGCCACACACCTAAAATGCTACAATAGGCAAGGTTTAGCTTCTTCCTTTCCCCATCCATCCTGCGCGCTGTAGGAACTAAGAATAGGTTGTTTGGACTGGGGAAAAGCGAAGGCTACATCAATATTCAAAGGTTAAACATACTTTGCATGTATTGTATTTCTGTAATAGGGATGTGCCTTTGTATTTGATTGGTTTTGAAGTTTTTTAAAGTGTATTTATTTATTTATTTATTTAGAGAGCTAGAGGGCAAGCAGGGGAGCAGCAGAGAGGGAGACAGAATGCCAGGCAGGCTCTGCGATGTCAGCACAGAGCCAGATGCAGGGTTTGAACTCTCCAACTGTAAGATCATGACCTGAGCCAAAGTTAAGAGTCAGATGCTCAACCGACTGAGCCACCCAGGCGCCCCTGAAGTTGTTTTCAATGGTTCGATACACTCGGAATAGAACTACAGACATTATTTCCTCTGCTTTATTAAAAATGCTTGTAATGTTAATTATATTACCTTATATCTCTTTGCAATTGATGTTTATACCTTCTGTAGGATAAATATAAAGCCTTTTTGTTCACATTTATATATTCTTGAGGACTTGCTGTAGGATTGCAGGAAGTTTAAAAATTGGCAGTGGAGTGGATTTGTATTATTACTCTGATCTTAATGTTGTAACATACTGATTATGCAAGATATATAATTAGTTTGTTTTTGTTATTTAACATGCAGGACTTAACAACACAAACTGGGGATGGTATAGGGTACAAGAAGGAAACAAGTAAATCACTATCTGATTAAAACATTTAATTCTAATATTGGCAAAATTCTCTATAAAATTCGCAATGCCTTTTTTTCTCCGTTGCCAAAAATTTCCCTCAACGTTGGTATGTGTCTGTTGAATAGTATTTCTAATTTTAAGAGTTTAGTCTAAAAACAAAGTGTAGGGTGTCTGAGTGCCTCGCTCGGTTGATTGAGTGTCCAACTCTTGACTTCAGCTCAGGTCATGATTCCAGGGTTGTGGGATTGAGCTCTGTGTTGGTCTCTGTGCTGAGTATGAAGCCTGCTTAAGAGTCTCTCTCTCCCTCTGCCCCTCTCCCCAGCTTGTGCTCTCTCTTTCTCTAAAATAAAAACAAATAAAGTGTTACCTTTTTTTTCAATGAGAATTTGAAATCTGCATCTAAAAATCCTTATTATCCCTGATCCCCTTGACACTACTAGGTAATTTTTCTGTTAAGGATAGTGGCTACAGGGGCGCCTCTGTGGCTAGTGGGTTAAGCTTCCAACTTTAGCTCAGGTCGTGATCTCGAGGTCTGAGAGTTCAAGCCCCGCATCGGGCTCTGTGCTGATAGCTCGGAGCCTGGAACCTGCTTCAGATTCTGTGTCTCCCTCTCTGACCCTCCCCTGTTCATGCTCCATCTCTCTCTGTCTCAAAAATAAATAAACGTTAAAAAAATTTTTTTAAAGGATATTGGCTACAAAAATACTACATAAATATAGTGATATATAATTTATCTATTTTAATACTGAGTTTCCTCCCCCACCAATTTAAAGGCACACAACTGAAGAACCATTTCACAGGTTAATACATCTTGTCTCTCCTTCAAATTTTAAACTCTCATTTTTTCACCTTTATGAAAATGGAAAGAGTAGAGGAGTGATTTTATAGACATTGCAATATTGGGTTGTTATAAATAGTTTTCTTTGTCCTTGACTTTCATATCCTTGACTTTCATGTAAGCAATGAATGAGTTTGGTCACTGCACACCTGATTTTGATAAGTTTTATGTTTTTAACTCTTAGAATGGGTTAGCCATCACATACATGTACAAAAATATGATCTAACTAAACCTTTAACAACTCTCAAATTTGAAAAAATATAATTGTGTGAGATTTAATTTCTTCAGACCAATTTTTTTATTAAAAAAAATTTTTTAAGCATTTATTTATTGTTGAGAGACAGAGAGATACAGAGAGTGAGCAGGGGAGGGGCAGAGAGAGCTGGAGACACAGAATCTGAAGCAGGCTCCAGGCTCTGAGCTGTCAGCACAGAGCCCAACGCAGGGCTCGAACCCACAGACCGTGAGATCATGACCTGAGCTGAAGTCAGTCGCCCAACCAACTGAGCCACCCAGGCGCCCCTCTTCAGACCAATTTTTGTATATATTGTTTTAAATCACCAAATGCACCTGGATCCTTCACTATGAAGAAAGGGGCTTCTGGTATCATCTGGAAATGTTATAATGATTATAACTCTCATTGAGCTCATAAACCTAAAATTAGAGAATCTTAAGAATCCTATAAGTCGGAAGGGAATGTAGAAATTACCTGGTCTGATGTAAAAGTCTCTCTTCATCTCTGGCACAACATCATTCATTATTTGCTTAGATGTGCAAATAGGAGTGATGTCACTAATTTATAAGAAAGCTATTCCATTTTTGAAGAGTTCAAATTGCTAAAAATCTATTCCTTATATTAGAGCTAAAATCTATCTCTGTCTACTTTTTACCCTTTGCCCTTGTCCTTTAAAAACTACATGAAATAGGGGCGCCTGGGTGGCTCAGTCGGTTAAGCATCCAGCTCTTGATTTTGGCTCAGATCATGATCTCACTGTTCATGGGATGGAGCCCCATGTAAGGCTCTGCGCTGACAGTGTGGAACCTGCTTAGGATTCTCTCTCTCCCTCTCTCTCTGCCCCTCCCCTACTCGTGCACACAGCTCTCTCTCTCTCAAAGTAAATAAATAAACTTAAAAAAATTATAGAAGCTATAGGAAATAAATTTAAAAAAATTTTTTAGGTGTGCCTGGGTGGCTCAGTTGGTTAAGCATCCGACTTCAGCTCAGGTCATGATCTCACGGTTTGTGGGTTCGAGCCCTGCGTTGGGCTCTGTGCTGACAGCTCAGAGTCTGGAGCCTGCTTCTATATATTCTGTGTCTCCTCTCTCTGCCCTCCCCCCACCCCGATCATGCTCTGTCTCTCTCTGTCTCTCAAAAATAAGTAAATGTAAAAAAAAAAAAAAAATTTTTTTAATTAAAACAAATTTTAGTGCAAGCAGGTGAGGGGCAGAGAGAGAGGGAGACACAGAATCCGAATCCGAAGCAGGCTCCAGGCCCTGAGCTGTCAGCATAGAGCCCGATGAGGAGCTCGAACCCATGAATTACGAGATCATGACCTGAGCCAAAGCCACATGCTTAACTGACTGAGCCACCCAGGCGCCCCTATAGGAAGTAAATTTTAAGCATCTTTCATATCAGTAGCAACTTTTGGGTTCTTCCCACCAACTATTTTTTTCTGTAGCTTTGAACATCTTAGGTTTGTTCAATATTCTTTATATGACATGGTTCTTAAGGCCTTCCTACCTAGCTGACATCCTCTGAACTTACTGAAGTTTACCAGGGTATCATGTCAAGCAGTAGTTGTTAAATTTCAGTGTGCTAGAATAGATTCACTTGGGATGCTTGTTAAAAATGGAGATTCTGACTCAATAGATCTGAGGTGGGGCTCTGGAAGCTATACTTTTAATTAGCACCCCATGGTCATTCTGATGCAAAAGGCCTCCAGACTTCCCTTTGAGAAATATTGTTTCAAAATGTAATACTAACATCTCTGAATTCCTTCCCAAAAGGCCTCAGCTGGTGGGAAAGACAAATGTATAAAACGACCCTTACAAGGCAGAGCAGGGTGAAATGAAAGTGAGGTCCACTGGCTGGAGAGGGCATGCTGATCTTTAGGCCAACAGGTGGGGCAGGTCTTGGCAGAAGTTGGCCCTGAAGTGGCCAGGGGAATGGTTCTCTGAGTGGAAATGAGTGTGAGGGGAGGGGTAGGAGGAAATATATATATATATATATATGTTTATAATATATATGTGTGTGTATATGTATATATATATATATATTATTATTATTATTTTTGCCAAAAGGTAGCTAAAAAAAAAAAACCTACAAAACTATCTGCTTGTAAGGTAAACAGAACTCTTAGAAATAACTTTGGGGTTGAAATGAAAGAAAATAAAAATTGAAATTAAAGACAACACTAAGAATGTTACACAGCAAAGCCTACAGCATACAGAAAATAGTACTGAGAAGAAAACATACACTGTTAGAAATGCACTTAGAAAACATGAGATGTTGATGTTAATTAATGAACCAAATGTTGATCTCAATAAGTTAGACAAAGAACCTCACTAGCAAACCTGAAAAAACAGAGCGATGGAATGAAAAGAGAAAATGAAGTCGAAAACAATCAAACGTCTACTGACTAGTGTATCCAAAACTGATTCTTGGAAAGACCAGCAAAATAGACAAGCCTTGGGCAAGTCTGATCAAAAAAGAAGAAACGATGGAGAAGGAGAGAAAATACCAAAAAAAACGATGTTAATGATGAAAGGGGGACATAATCGTGGAAATAGTGAAGACATAAAAAGCATGAGAATGGATTGTGTAAAGCTTTGGAGCAAAACACATAAAATCTAAATGGAACAGAGGAATTTCTAGGGACATAAAACTCAAAGAAATAGAGAATCTAATAGGCCAATAACCATAGAAGCAATTAGGAAGTAAAAGGAATGTATTTTTTTTTTAATTTTTTTAACATTTATTCATTTTTTTGAGAGACAGAAAGACAGCACAAGCAGGGGAGGGGCAGAGAGAGGGGGAGACACAGAATCCGAAGCAGGCTCCAGGCTCCGAGCTGTCAGCACAGAGCCCGATGTGGGGCTCGAACTCATGAAATGCGAGATCATGACCTGAGCCGAAGTCGGACACTCAACCGACTGAGCCACCCAGGTGCCCCAAAAGGAATGTATTTAAAACAGTAATAGTAAAAGGAATAGTAAAATAATGTATTTAAAATAGGAATAGTAAAGGAAATGTATTTAAAAGGAAAAAAGCACAATGAGTGGTACACTTAAAGATGGTTGAGACGGTAAGTTTTACTTACATATTTTTTTACTGCAATTGAAAAAATAATTTTTTTTTT
>NW_026057585.1:2183221-2251091 GCF_023721935.1 Panthera uncia
TTTTTTTTTTTTTTTTTTTTTGGGACAGAGAGAGATAGAGCATGAACAGGGGAGGGGCAGAGAGAGAGGGAGACAAAGAATCGGAAACAGGCTCCAGGCTCCGAGCCATCAGCCCAGAGCCATCAGCCCAGAGCCATCAGCCCAGAGCCTGATGCGGGGCTCGAACTCACGGACCGCGAGATCGTGACCTGGCTGAAGTCGGACGCTTAACCGACTGCGCCACCCAGGCGCCCCTGAAAAAATAATTTTTAAGGGAGAAGAAAAGACCTTAGGTCTTAGGGGTTTTATGCACAAGTTATAGAAAACGTTTAAGAAAGAGACAAATTCATTTGTTGCACATCCTTATAACATGGAAGATAATGAAATACTTGCAATATATTTCTTAGGTTAACCTAACCAAGACAAGGAAAGGAAAAAGTACAACACAAAAAAGAAAAACTCATGTCAATATCACTTATAAATACCAAAATAAAAATTCTAAAGCAAATATAAGCAACTTAAGTTCAGCAGTGGATTAAAAAGAAAATAGATCGTAGACATCTGCTAGACCATAAGCTCCAGGAGGAATCTGCCGGGTCCCTAATACATGCCAAATGCTTGACATATATTAGGTACCACATTTTTGTTGAACTGAGTGAATTGAATTAACCAAATAGGTTTAATTCCAGGAATGCAACGTGAAATGTATGGTTGACATTAAGGAAGATGTTCATTATACTGAAAGAAATAAAGAATAAGAAGATAATCTTGTAAGACGCTGAAAATTCTTTTGATAAATCTCAACTCCCGTTCCAGATAAAAGCTAGTCTAAGCTAGGAAAAGGAAGTTGCCTTAATTGAGGGCCATCTGTTAAAAAGCTTAATTAAACATCGCACTTTATTATGAAACATTAGAAGCCTTTCATGAATAAGATGAAAATGGCTGCCATACCTACTGCTATTCGACAGTGATCTAGAGGTTTTAGCCAATGTAAAAAAAATAAACAAAAGAAATAAGTGCTAGAAAGGAGACAAAAATTATTATATGCAGGCAATATGATTGCCTATTTAGATAATCTAAGGCAACGAATGAAACACTAATTAGAATTAATAACAGTGAGGTAAAATGGCTCCATATAAGATAAATCAACATCTTCCTGTATGCCAGCAATAACTAATGAAAAAAATGTAATGGGAAAAATATCCCATTTATAAGAATAACAAGAATATACACCCAATAAGAAATATTGACTTATATGAAAAATATTGTACATATTTCCTGAAAGACAATTTAAAACATTTTGAATAAATAAAGGGATAATGTAATCTTGGATGGGAAAATTCAATATTACGATGATGTCAGTCTTTCCTATTAATCTGTAAATTCAATGTAATCTCAATCAAAACCTCAGTGGGAATTTTTTTGGGGGGTAAGGATTTGACATATGAAGAGAGAATATAGAGAGGGATAGACAATTAAGAAAAAATTACTTTCAGAGAGCAATGGGTAGCAGATGAAGTTGCCAGGACTTGCCGTATCAAATATCAGACTGTCAAGAATAATTAAGATAGTTTGGTAATGCCAAAGGTAAGATGAATAGATTGGAATAGAGTAGAATGCATAGAAACAGACCCATGTTTAAATGGAAAGGTACTCTATGATAAAGGTTATATTTTATTTATTTATTTAAAAATGTTTAATGTTTATTCTTCAGAGAGAGAGAGAGAGAGAAAGAGAGAGCATGAGTGGGGGGGGGGGGTGGCAGAGAAAGAGGGAGACAGAATCTGAAGCAGTTTCCAGGCTTTGAGCTGTCGGCACAGAGCCTGACGCGGGGTTCAAACCCATGAACCATGAGATCATGACCTGAGGTGAAGTCGGACGCTTAACCTACTGAGCCACCCAGGCACCCCAGTTCACTATTATTTTCAAAGGCCTGGACAGAACTGTTTATATTGCTTCCATTTAAATCTTACCTAATGAATAATTCAATTCTAGGAAGGAACTAAAGACATATTAGCTCAAATTCTTCAGTTCTGTGGGTATTGTTAAATTGTTGTGGGACAAATATTTGTTAAGTAAGATGAGTTAACGATTGTAATCAATATGAAAATCACTTTAAGCTTACCTTAATTTCATGTTTTTCTTTCTGGATTCACTCCCTCGTGAATCATTCCATTAAAACAATTTTTCTCATATTCACCGCAGCTTTTTTTAGGATCATAAAAATGTCAGCAATACAAAAATGATTGATTACATAATGATGGCTTCATTTTTGAGAATATTGAACAGTCTCAAAAGTTAAAACGATGAAGAACATAGAAACATGGTAAATTCTCTCAAAAGAACAATAGATGAGCAAATATCAGGCAAAGATGTTTCATGGGGCAGGCGGTGTGATGTCATGAAAAGACACTAACTTTGAACCCAAAGCAACCAAGTTCTCAATCTCAGTTTTACTCTAGCACCAGCTGTGTGTGGCTTGACTTCCTAGACTTCAGCATCCCCATCTGTCCAAAGGGTATATTGTTAGCTGCTCTGCAAGTTTGTTTCAAGATGTGAATTAAACCTCTACCTAGCACAGCCCCTGGTACACAAGGCACGTTAATTGAGCACCTACCACTATTGCAACCATGAAGCAGACTTAAACCTTACAGGAAGACAGTAGAAGAATACACATATGGTAGCCCCAGTGCTAAGGGTATGGTTGGCATGTGGGTTTTCTCTTTTCTAGAAACTGGAGCCCGGTTGGCTAACAGTTCTGTGTTAGAGGATACGGGGGATGTTCTACTAGATGTCGCTGTATTTTGTAAGTGAGGGTGCCTGTGTCACTCACACTTGCACACCGTGTTCTTCTCCCTGAGGCCCAGGCTACCTTTTTCTCCCCAGATGCTGCACCTTTGGGTTCAATCTCTCCCAAGCCTGGCTTTGACTGGAATACTGTGTCTCTGATTGCTCATTCCTCCCAGGCCTTTTGCATTTTAGGAATTTATTTATTTATTTTTTTAGAGAGAGGGAGTGCAAGTGAGCAAGGGGCAGAGAGAGAGAAAGAGAGAGGGAGAGAGAGGGGAAGAGAGAGAAGTGGGGGTCACCCAATGCAGGGCTTGAGCCCACTTAATACAGGGCTCGAGCTCACCGGATGTGGGACTCGAACTCCTGAACTGTGAGATCATGACCTGAGCCCAAGTCAGATGCTTAACAACTGAGCCACTCAGGCGCCCTTAAGAATGTTATTATAGGGACTCCTGGGTGGCTCAATTGGTTAAACGTGTAACTTCAGCTTAGGTCATGATCTCACAGTCTGTGAGTTTGAGCCCCATGTCTGGCTCTGTGCTGACAGTTCAGAGTCTGGCACCTGTTTTGGATTCTGTGTTTCCCTCTCTCTCTCTGCCCCTCCCCCACTTGCATTCTGTCTCTGTCTCTCTCAAAAATAAATAAATATGAAAGAAAAATTAAAAAAACAAAAGAATGTTATTATGAACCACTATGGGGAGTTACAAAGAACAGGCACTGAGAAATTACAAAGCACATGAAGGTCTTATAGGAGTGACCTTTGGAATTAATTTTGACATAGTAACTCAAGGGTGAAGCTCCCTGTGATAAGCAGAATGATGCCCCCCTCCCAAAAGATGTCTACATTAGGATTAGGACCCTTGGAACCTGTGAATATGTTGTGTTAGATGGCAAAGGAGAATTAAGATTATAGATGGCATTAAGGTTGCTAATCAGCTGAACTTAAAATGGAAAAGATTATCAGTGACTATAGTTAACAATACTGTATTATATATTTGATAGTTGCTAAGCAGTGGATCTTAAAGGTTCTTACTACAAGAAAAAAATGTAACTATATGAAGTGATGGATGTTAACTAAACTTATTACTTGACTTATATTGTGGTAATCACTTTATAATATGTATATATATCAAATCACTATTTTGTACACCTGAAACTAATACAATGTTGTCTGTCAACTATATCAATGAAATTGGAAAATGTAAAAATAAAATTTTTGCAGTTCAAAAAAGATAGCAAGAATACTATCTGGGGGGGCCCAATCTAATCACAACGGTCTTTAAAAGTCTTTTTTTAAGGAAAATATTCCAATTATAAGAAACGATTTTAGGAATGACTGATTCTGATAAAATGGTTCTGATGACAACCAAAAAGTTAGTATGTGTTGAGTTAGTATGTGATTTGTTAAGCAAAATCCTTTTGAACTAAGCCATAAATGGGGCAATGCTCCTTGAGACCCTTTAAGGAGAGTTACAAGGTTAAAAATTATTTTCAAAAAGTTTTAAGGTGAGTGGGGGGAAGGATTAAATGGCTGATGGGTATTAAGGAGGGCACTTGTGTTGAGCACTGGGTGTTAGAGGTAAGTGATGAATCCCTAGTCTACTCCTGAAAACAATATAACACTATATGTTAACTAACTAGAATTTAAATAAAAATTTGAAAAAAAACCCACAAACCCCCCCCCAAATTTTTAGACATGATACGCCTTTCCCCCCACTCTGTTGATATTATACTGATGGTGCAAAAGCAATGGTAGGTAAAACCGCTAGTCTCCTAGCACAGATTAAGTGCCAAACTATACCATGCAGTGGTCATTGTATTCTTCAGCACCGGGCACTTGCAGAAACAAAGGGCGGGGAGGAGGAACAAAGAAGGAAGAAAGGAAAGGAAGAAAAGGAAAGAAAGAAAGAAGGGAAGAAGGAAGGAAGAAAATGAAAAAAAGAAAGGCCAGTTTCACTTAAGACTGATCTTGATGAAGCAGGAGAAACTATTTTATTAAATGTTGACCCCTGAGGTAGGTGTGTTTTTGACATTCTGGGGAATGAAATAAGAATGCAAACACTTCTGCTGTATACCAAAGTGTGATGATTGTCTTGTGGAAGAGCCTTTGTGCAATTGCTTGAATTGTGAGCTGAACTAGCTACATTTTTGGCCATAGATGCCATTTTTACTTGAAAGAACACCTGATGGGACTATGGCTGAGACAGGTATATGGTGGACATTTCTTGAAAATGAACACAGTGAGCCTATCACTTCAAGGTAAACAACTGACCAAATCTGTTGCCAATGATAAAATCTGAGCTTTCAAATATAACAATTTTGGAAAAATTGTATCTGCCATTGTGAACTTGAGAGCTTCCTGATACTTAAAGATTTTCTAATCAGGGGCACCTGCGTGGCTCAGTCGGTTAGGTGTCAGACTTCAGCTCAGGTCATGATCTCATGGTTTGTGAGTTCGAGCCTGTGTCGGGCTCTGTGCTGACAGCTCAGAGCCTGGAGCCTGCTTCAGATTCTGTGTCTTCCTCTCTGTCCCTCCCCTACTCGCACTCTGTCTCTGTCTCTCAAAAATAAAAACAAGTTTTTTAATTAAAAAAAAAAAGATTTTCTAATCAGATCATATTCATAAATGAATTATCTTGCTATTATACAATGAAATGTGTTAACATTTGGAAGATCTGCATAATTCAGTGACCCAATATTTTTGACAGGACCAATGCATGATGTTACAAAATAAGCATGGCTAAAAGATCTATATTCGGGGCGCCTGGGTGGCGCAGTCGGTTAAGCGTCCGACTTCAGCCGGGTCACGATCTCGCGGTCCGTGAGTTCGAGCCCCGCGTCAGGCTCTGGGCTGATGGCTCGGAGCCTGGAGCCTGTTTCCGATTCTGTGTCTCCCTCTCTCTCTGCCCCTCCCCTGTTCATGCTCTGTCTCTCTCTGTCCCAAAAATAAAATAAAAAACGTTGAAAAAATAAAAATAAAAAATAAAAGATCTATATTCAAAGAGCAAGATGGACTCATGGGTTTTAATGTAACAGTGTGAAAAGTTCATTGTATATGCTTTCAGATTCCACATTGCAACTAACCTTTTAAAAACTACTACTTGTTGAGTTTTGGGGTAGTATCAAAGAAGAATACTCAACCTTTTCCAACAACATATCACAACAAATTGATTGTAGAAGTGGATATGAGAGAGAATCCAGATATTGTCTGTTAAGCCATGTATTAAAGAGATTTGCAAAAATGTAAAATAATGCCGTTCTCTAACTAATTTTTTATTTTGGAAAAAATAGTTATTTTTCTTAAAATATGTTATCTATTTTAGGCTCCTGGGTGGCTCAGTCAGTTAAGCTTCCGACTTCAGCTCAGGTCATGATCTCACAGTTTGTGAGTTCGAGCCCTGCATTGGGCTCTGTGCTGACAGCTCAGAGCCTGGAGTCTGCTTCAGATTCTGTGTCTCCCTTTCTCTCTTTCTCTCCCCGACTTGCACTCTGTCTCTCTCTCTTTCAAAAATAAATAAACATTAAAAATTAAAAAAAAATGTTATCTATGTTAACATATAATGAATTTATTTTAAATGAATAGTTTAAAAATATCTCAGTTTTAATTTTTAATATGGTAAATATCAATAGTTATAACCCACATAATCAAAAACTCTTTGAGGTCCTCAATTTTTTTAAAAAGATTATTTATTTATTTTGAGAGAGAGAGAGAGAGAGAGTGGGAGAGGGGCAGAGAGAAAGGAAGAAAGAGAGAATCCCAAGCAGGCTCCCCACTGTCATGGTGGAGCCCGATGCAGGGCTCAAATTCATAAACCATGAGATCATGACCTGAGCCAAAATCAAGAGTCAGATGCTCAGCTGACTGAGCTACCCAGGCACCCCTTCATGTTGATCTTATGATGAAAGTTGCTAAAATTAATTACACAATGAACATTATTAGTACTTTAAATCATGGTGACATTTTTTAAAGGCAGTTAAGTAAATATAAAACAGTGAAACCGCAGTATTCAAAATATGCTACTGCAAAGAAGTCAAAGTCTACATTTATATTTATATTTTTGGCCTGATCTAATGCCATAACAACCCCATAAACATACAAAAAACTCAAGAGGTTGCATTCAAGCATTGGAACACAGATTTCTAGATTATTCTGACAGAGACCAATTATGCTAAAATCCAGAGGGATGAGCCACTTCAAATGTTGGCAGAAATGATTTCTTTTTTTAAAGTAGCTCTGTCAGCCGGAGAACAGAAAAAGGACAAACTTGCTGAACGAGGATGGGTTGGAATAGGCCAGAATTCCTGTCTTAATTCTGTACTTGGCATTTGTGCTGTAGCTCAGAGAGGCCTAAGTATGTGGGAGATCTATAGGCCTGTCATCTACATCAAACCCAAAGTGCTTATGTGAGCAATTTTTAAGTTCTAACTGCAAGTATGGTATGGGTTATGACCTTAATGGATAGCAAAGGAAATGTAAGATTTTGTGTTTATTATTATATTTCAACAGACTGCTTTGGTTACCTAATCTATGAATTGATCATAATACCTCCTCATCAAATCCCATAGACATACGATCATCGGTGCCAAACTATGTATATGAAAACCTTTTGAGAAATGAAAAGTGTTAAATGAAAGATTTATTATTATTTAAAAAAAATTTTTTTTTTTTTTAACGTTTATTTATTTTTGAGACAGAGAGAGACAGAGCATGAACGGGGGAGGGCCAGAGAGAGAGGGAGACACAGAATTGGAAGCAGGCTCCAGGCTCTGAGCCATCAACCCAGAGCCCGACGCGGGGCTCGAACCCATGGACCGCGAGATCGTGACCTGAGCTGAAGTCGGACGCTTAACCGACTGAGCCACCCAGGCGCCCCGAAAGATTTATTATTAATAATAATATGCTTAGAGACATTTTGGTATTGTGGTTTTGGAGTTAGACTGGTCAAGGCTTAAATTCTGGCTTTACCACTGAGAATCGTGTAAAGAAACTTGAAATAAGTTTCTTTAGCCTGTGTGACCCTCAGTTTTGTCCAGTAGAGTATATATAATACTATTTACCTCATGGACTACTGTGAGGATTAATAAAGTAAAGTGCTTATTACATAGTAAGTGTGCCTAACCATAATAAAGTTTTCTGTTATCAACAGCTACAATAATAATTATCCTAATGTTAATTTTATACCTTAATGATAGGGGTTAGCAGGGACTAAAGATATCTCATATCCTGCCCTGTTATTTACCACAAGCCAGTTCTTTGAGGCATAGAGCCACTTGGGTGATACTGAATATCATTTGAGGACACAGCTATGATTCTTATCTTCCCCCAACTATTTCACTTACTTGTCTGGACAGCAGGGAAAAGAATGAGGTTTGATGGCTGGAGGAAAAAATAGTTTGTCCTCAAAAAGGCCCTATATAAAATATGCGTATTATTGATTAGTAGACCTTTTCTGGGCAAAAGTTTAAAAGGTGATAGGGAGAGAGAATCTTAAGCAGGCTTCATGCCCAGTGCGTAGCCGGACATGGGGCTGGAACTCGCAACTGAGGTCATGACCTGTGCCAAAGTCAAGAGTTGGACACATGCACACACACCCACACACACAAAAAAAGAGTTGGACACATAACCAGCTGAGCCACCCAGGTGTCCCACATATGTACATGTTGACTCACTGTTGTACACCTGAAACGAATGTAACTGCGTGCCAGCACCAGTAACCGTTTAAGGAAATGGGCTGGTGGAAAACGCAAAATTGTGTTTATGGGTGTTCTTCACAGCATTATTTATAATAGTGAGAGAGAAACAGCAAGTTAAATGTGTAACAATAGAAATTGCTCAAATAAAATATGGCCTAGTCATAGAATGTAAGAATATGCAACTACTAAAAGTCATACTGGAGGTAAAAAACTCAAAAGTCTTCAGGTGCTTAGCCAGCAAACTAAATGTGCAGTGCATCTGAGTATAAGGCCGCTAGTGAGTGGTCTGTGTTTAACTGGACAGTTACTGTTCCACCTGATGGCACTAAAATTCAAATTATAAAACAATACTATTGTGGTTGACAAAAGGCAAAGTCTGAATTCTGCCCACAGGCTTATCAGCTTGAAACATCTACTGGTGGGGAATATTAAAGTGTGGGAAAATATACATGGTATACTTTTTTTTATTTAAAAAAATTTTTTTATGTTTCTTTTTGAGAGAGAGAGACAGAGTGTGACTGGGGGAGGGGCGGAGAGAGAGGGAGACACAGAATCTGAAGCAGGCTCCAGGCTCCGAGCTGTCAGCACAGAGCCCGACGCAGGGCATGAACCCACAAACTGTGAGATCATGACCTGAGCCGAAGTCAGAGCTTAACCGACTGAGCCACCCCAGGGGCCCCTACATGGTATACTTCTAAGTGACAAAAGCAAATAAGAAAAGGATAGGTAAAGGATGATTTCAATATATTTTTTTAAAGTATGTGTGTTTATAGACATATCCCTCTCCTGTCTGTTGGTTGGTCTGTCTTATCTATCTGGAAGCATATTTGTCAAAACAATAATAGCAAACATTTACATAGACCTTACTTCATGCCAGGGATTGTTTTAAGCACCTTACACACGTTAACTCATTTAATCCTCAGAACAATAATACATACTATCACTGCTTCCATTTTACAGATGCTAAAGCTGAGACACAGAGAGGTTAAGTAATTTGCCCAAGGTTACACAGCTTGAAAGTAGTAGGGGTGGGATTCAAAGTGAGGCAGTAGAGTCTGAGCTCTTAACTACTATGCTATGTTAAAACCAAAAGGGTTTGACTTGTTTGAGGGTTTTTTTTTTTTTTTTTTTGGCATTTTTTTTTTTTTTTTTTTGTTTTTTTTTTTTTTTTTTTGGTGGTTAAATTTTTTCTATAATAACCATGTATTTTATAATCAGAAAAAGCACCATGTTTTTTGAAAAGTGTACACTTATTGCCTAGGCTGGTGTTCCCTTTGGCTTCTCCAATTACTGTTCTCTATTAATGAAAATTAGTTTGTCTGATCTGCTACCTGAAACCTTATGCCCTGAGGAAATAAAAAAAAAAAATAGGACAGATACATTTTATGGAGGTAGAAGGAAGATCACATCATTAAAGGCTCTGTGGGACATCAGAAGAGCATTGAGCTAGAAACAGTAAGACTAGGTTAATGACTGCAAAGCGGTGGCTGTCCCTGCAGATAAGTTTTGTTTGGACCTGGCCTTATACCTCATTTAAAATATGGTAATATTATTTAATGTATCACTTTCATGTCACTTAACATTTTCTTTAATTTATTTAATAAATATTCATTAGATCCCTCTTTGCTAGGCACAAACAAACATGCAATGAAAAATCATATAAGGAACCTGTAACTTAGTAAGGGAAATAATACTAGGGATACTACTACTAGGGATACTACTAGGAAATAATACTAAGGGAATACTAGAATATGATCATTACCAATGGGGAGAGCTTAATGATTTTTTTCCAGCTTTATTGAGATATAATTGATATACAACATTGTGTAAATTTAAGGTGTACCAGGTGATGATTTCATACACGTGTATGTTGCAAAATGTTTACCACCGTAGGGTTAGTTAACATTTCTGTCACCTTACACAATTACCATTTGTATGTGTGTGTGGTGAGAATATTTAAGATCTACTCTCTTGACAGAGTCTGACTGTATAATATAGTACTGTTGACTATAGTCCCCGTGCTATACATTAGATCCCCAGGGAGAACTTCATTTATCCGAAAAGTTTTGACCCCCTGCCAGTGATTAACATGTTCCAGGTACCGGGAAGATAGCAAATAATGAAACAAATAGTCTCTGTCCTCAGAGAGTTTACATTCCAACATTGAAGACAGAGAAGTAATTACAAAGCAGTCTCGCATAAAGGCACAGAAAAAGAAAGAAAATGCTCCAGCTCAGATTATAACCTGGCAAAGCCAGGATACCAAAAACCATACTAATTAGCACCAGAAAAGAACATCATAGGGCATTCTTAACTTATGAACACATGTGCAAAATATGAAATATTAGCAAAGAGAACCAGCAATGTATTAAAAGACCAGGCAGGACTTATTCAAGTTTATAGAATGTTTCAATATTAGAAAGTCTATCCATAGAATTCAGAATATTAATATACTAAAGAGGGAAAGATCATTTTAAGAGTTGGATAAAAAAGATTTGAGAAAACGCAATGCCATTCCTGAATAAATAATAAAAATTTTTAGCAAAAAAAAAATAGAAAATTTCTTTAAAAAATTAAAAAAAAATTTTTTTTAATGTTTTATTTATTTTTGAGACAGAAAGAGAGCATGAATGGGGGGAGGGTCAGAGAAAGAGGAGACACAGAATCCGAAGCAGGCTCCAGACTCTGAGCTGTCAGCACAGAGCCCGACGCGGGGCTTGAACTCACAGACCACGAGATCATGACCTGAACCAAAGTCGGATGCTCAACCAACTGAGCCACCCAGGTGCCCCTAAAAAAATTTTTAAATGTTTATTTATTTTTGAGCGAGAGGGACAGAGTGGGAGCGGGGGAGGGGCAGAGAGAGAGAGAGGGAGACAGAATACGAAGCAGGCTGCGAGCTGTCGGCACAGAGCCAGAGGCAGGGCTCAACTCACAAACCATAAGATCATGACCTGAAGTCAGACGCTTAACCAACTGAGCCACCCAGGCACCCCAGAAATATAATATTTCTTAACTTGATTTGAGTTCTTAATGTATACTCAGACATTATACTTAATGGTGCAACTTCAGAAGAATTTCCAGACAAGAAAATTTATCACCACTAATTCAACGTTTCTTAGAAACCAAACCAATGCAATAATGTGAGAACAATAAGAGGTATACAGACTGGAAAAAGAAAATGTGTTTATTTGAAGATGGCATGATGATCTACATAGAAAAGAAAAGAAATGGGCAAACTATTGAAACCAATCAGACCAGGCTGACAAGATCAGTGTACAAAAATAATGTTTCTCAACACCAGTAGCCGTCACTTTGAAAATGAAATAGTAAAAAAATTCCTTTCACACCAAATGTAAAAAGGTATAATATAATAATCTAATCTAATATTCTAAATCTACATACTTTAATAATTAAGTGAGCAGGGCACCTGGGTGGTTTAGTCAGTTGGGCATTGGGCTGGGTTTCGGCTCCTGTCCTGAACTCGAGGTTTGTGAGTTTGAGCCCCGCAAAAGGCCTCACAGAGATAGTATGCAGACTGCTTGGGATTCTCTCTCTCCTTCTCTCTCTGCCCCTCCCCTACTTGTGCTCTGTCTCTCAAAATAAATAAGTTAACTTAAAAAAAAAAGAAATTATTAAGTGAGCAGTAACCCCTATGTTCCCTACAAAAAAAAAAAAAAAAAAATCACATAGCAGGGCCTGGGTGGCTCAGTCAGTTGAGCTTCCGACTTTGGCTCAGGTCATGATCTCACAGCTTGTGAGTTCGAGCCCCCTGTCGGGCTCTGTGCTGACAGCTCAGAGTCTGGAGCCTGCTTCGGATTCTGTGTCACTCTCTCACTCTGCCCCTCCCTCATGCTCTGTCTGTCTCTCTCTCTCTCAAAAGTAAAGAAAACATGAAAATGATTTAATGTTTTTTTTTTATTTTTGAGACAGGGAGAGACAGAGCATGAACAGGAGAGGGTCAGAGAGAGGGAGACACAGAATCTGAAACAGGCTCCAGGCTCTGAGCTGTCAGCCCAGACCCCAATGCAGGGCTCAAACTCATGGACCTCGAAATCATGACCTGAGCCGAAGTCAGCCGCTCAACCGACTGAGCCACCCAGGCACCCCATATGAGAACAATTTAAAAAGACCCACATAGGGGAGCCTGGGTGGCTCAGTCGGTTAAGCCTCCGACTTTGGCTCAGGTCATGATCTCACAGCTTGTGAGTTTGAGCCCCACATCGGGCTCTGTGCTGACAGCTCGCAGCCTGGAGCCTGCTTCAGATTCTGTGTCTCCCTCTCTCTCTGCCCCTCCCCTGCTCACGCTCTGTCTCTCTCTCCTTCAAAAATAAATAAACATTTAAATAAGTAAATAAATAAATGAAAAATAAAAAGACCCACATAGATTAGCCATAGTAAGCATCAAAAGGTATCAATTACAGATACTGCAGATACGGGCGGCCTTTTGCAAGAGCAGTTTCCACGTACTGGTGGGAAGGGAAGTCAAATGGAAGCAGGCTGCCGGTGAATGGAAGGTGAAGAAGGAGAGAACAAGAGATGGGGTGTTACACTTTGAGAGGCTTGCCTGTGAGGGAGATGCAGGGTCCAGAGAATGTTTTATGGGGCTGGGTTTTGTTTTGTTTGCTTTTAGATGAGAGTGATATGGGCTGAATGGAAGGATCCAGGAGAGATAGAGTAATGAAAGATACAGAAGAAAGAAGAGAAAGGGAATACTAATGATAAAAGTTCCCTGAGGAGGCAGCAGGGGTTGGGACTTTGTACAAAATGGGGTGGGGGGGTGGGAGGGGTGAGGATTAGGGGGATTAACCTTGAACAGAAGGGGCATTTCCTTTAAGCCCTGAAGGAAAGGCGTTTAACCAGAAACTTGTCTAAGATGAGGATTTATTCAGCTGTGCATTGTTTTGTGAGTTCAGGGTCTGGAGGTGAGGGAAATGCCTTCCACTCACACCAAGGCCTCAGTTAGTTTTCTCTGTGAAGTGGGCAGTTTGGTCATCTTCTGAGAAGGAGCAAGGTGACAGTTATAAAGGGAAGATGGTGGTGAGTGTTGGGCATAGTGACTGAAGGAATCAGAGAAAAGTTCTAAATTTTAAGTTGATACTTAAATCTTTACATGGTCCACAGGTGTAATTTTCTTCTCTCTGTTTTTTAATGTTTATTTATTTTTGAGAGAGAGAGAGAAAGTGCAAGAGGGTGCCCAAGCAGGGGACGGGCAGAGAGAGGGGGGCAGAGGATCCGAAATGGGCTCTGTGCTGACAGCAGAGAGCCCAATGTGGGGCTCGAACTCATGAACCATGAGCTCATGACCTGGGCTGAAGTCAGATGCTCAACCAACTGAGCCACTCAGGTGCCCCGCACAGGTTTAATTTTATCCCATTATGCTTAACATGTAGTAGCAGAGAAACTAGCTTTTGGGGATTACATATAAAATAGGGATAAGAGAGAGCCACGGTACCAATGGTTTCATTATGGGACCCAGGGTCCTTGGAGGGAAAGTGTTGCTAAGAAAGTTCAGGTGGACTCAGAGCAGAAGAAGACATGTAAGAATGTGGTGGCAAAGGACAGGTGTGGAGACTATGGGAGTGGGACAGCTGGAGGGGTAAGAGATTGCTGCAGGTTGTGGATTACTAGACTTTAAGACTTCAGAGACGACAGTGTGGTGCAGTAAAAAGAGCACAGGCTTTGGAGAACCCATTGTGGCTTCCTTGCTATATGGTTTAGGAGAAGTTACTTAAATCTCTCCGACCCTCTTTCTTTGTATGAAAAATGGGAAGGCAGGACAGTGCTACAACCAAATTGCTTGTCCCCAGAGACTGTGCAGCCTGAAAGAATGAACGACCTCTGCTGTAGGCAGCTGCAAATAAATATATTCCTAGATTTTCTTTGGGTTAAACTCCCAAAACTTCTGGAATCTTCAGTAAGCTCATTCTTGAGCTATTGGTAGTGCAAATCTAAAACAACCTTGAGTTATAGGATCATATCTGCAGTCATTTGTTGCATTTACTTATCTGCTGGAGATAAGATTTTAGAATTTTGAGAAAAACCTCACTCGAGTTACAAGGCAAGTGTAGACATGATCGTTAGCATTCCAGAGCCTGCCAGTGTCAGAACCAGGGGCAATGGGTTTGTTTAATCAATCAATTGACAGTTTGTGAGTGGATGGTCACCCTCTCAACATGCCACAGAATTTATTTTATCAATGAAAGCTTCTTGTTCAACTTGTTACAATTTTGATAAAAATGATGATTTAATGATCTGCCTAAACAAATACATTTCCCCCATATCTTGATGAGACTTGGGAAGAAAGCTGGGTTTCCTAACTCATCATTAATTATTCATAATATTTATTGACTAAACCTGATACTAGAGATTACTAATACATAATTTTAATTCATAAAAACAGTACAATCCTTAATTTTTCTTTTACCTAGTATTTTCTCCTAATCTGGCTTTGCCCAGGTCCTCCTGGGAATCACAAAACCTTGTTTCAGGCCAAATAATCTTGGTAGAATTTAATCCAGTAGTTAGTATAGTTTAAACAGGGCTCTCTAGAGCTTGTAATGCCTGCTTGTGTTTCATTTTATGGTGTCTATTATATCAAGGATATCATTGACAACTGCATCCTTGCCAAACTTGTTTGATTTAAAACAATTAACTCTTTGGGGCAGAACGGTTACGTATAGTGGATTTAGTGAAAACACGAATGCTATTGAATATTACCTACTATCTAATAAATTAATAGATGTTTCTATCTAAAGGAATTCCGTGTCAAGTTATGGTTTTGTGATTTGGGTATTGATCTATTACTTTGGCTGCTTCAGAAAGCTGCTTATTTTTTTCCTAGTATTTTCTGTCCATACAGGAAATTGTATGGAAATGTGTCTGAGAAATTCTTTTGCTAGTTAACATCTCAATAATTTGAACTTACCAAATTAGTTGAAGAAGTTTCTTTACTTTTCGACTTGAAATCTTCCATGATAGAATAGAACAGAATTTATATATTTTGTAGGGAAGTAATAAAGAAAAGAAATATTTCCAATTTGGAATTTTAAGAAAATGCACTTTTCTTGGCACTCTTCTTTTAGCACTAAAGAATACTAGATGAGTAGCCATTTATTATAGGGAAACTTCTGTGGTAAATAAAACTGGTAATGTTGAGCTGATCCCTTTACATTTGTGCCATGGTTTACCTATTACATATCTCTATGGTATGGTATTGTGATTATTTATTTCCTCTCTGCCTCCCCTTCAGAGGATGAGCACCTTAAAGTTAGGGATAATAGATGAGGTTTTGTGGTGATGGTAGGGTTTGGAGCTGACGGCCAAAAAGAATTCTTGAAGATGCCTCTGGTGCAAAAGGGTGATTTTACTAAAGCATAGGGACAGGACCTGTGGGCAGAAAGAGCTGCCCTGGGACCCTGAAGAGAGACTGATTGTATACTTGGGGGTCAGGGAGGTAAAGTCAAGAGCAAATTTCCAAAGGGATTTTCATATGCTAAAGAAGAGTGCCCCAGGATACTGGAGGCCTAGCTATTGTCAGGCTAAGGCTTTTTCCCTCTAGCAAAGTGTTAGCATTAAGACAGTAAGGAGTTCCTGGAGAAATGTTTTACTCTGCCTGCCTCAAATAAGTATTTGTCGATGGGCTGCAGGTTATAAGGAAGTTTAATTTTACCTGCCATTTCCTTCTGCCTTTGTTCCCCACATCACTATGGAGGGGAGGGTGATATTAGGGCTCCAGGAAACTGAGTCTATAGGTTTCTGGAGATTAGGCTATTGATAAGATTGCCTTTTTCTTACAATTTACTAAGATATTTGTAAATGTGTCCTGCAGGACTTGTTATCTCTATCAGTGAACCATTTGTTTTCTTTCCTTCCTTTTGTTTGTGGGCAGCCAGGAGTGCCTGAGGATTATCACATATACCCCACCTGGGGGAGGGGTGTGCTAGCTTGTACTTTGCCCTCAGACTGCCTTATGCTCCCTCCTCAACAATGACCTAATCTTGTTCCCCTAGAACCTAGCTAATGGGGTGCCTATCACATATAAAAAGCACTCAATATGATATGTTTGATTTACAGTACATTTGATTTATGTTATCTGAAGACTGAAAGTCAAAGATTATTTAAGCAGAAGCATATATGATTAATGGCCTACATTGGTTGTACATATTGCATAGCTTTGAAATAATGATATAATCTAGAAATTTAAAAATGTTTATCTTAAATAAAAGATTTTCAAATATAAATATATTTTTGATTGCATATTACAGAAATCCAGGCCCCCCTCCCCCCCCGGGGTGGCTCAGTCGGTTAAACATCCGACTCTTGGTTTCGGCTCAGATCATGGTCTCACGGTTCATGAGATCGAGCCCTACATGAGGCTCTGCACTGATGGTGCAGAGCCTGCTTGGGATTTTCTCTCTCTTTCCCTCTCTTTTCTGTCCCTCCCCTGCTCTCACTGTCTCAAAATAAGTAAATAAGCTTTAAAAAATTACAGAAATCCCAATGGAATGAATTTAAGCAAAAAGGGAGATGTATTGGCTCATAATGCCAAACTATGGAAAGGGCAGTAGTAGAGTTGTTCTCATTGATCACTGGCTGCAAGAACTTTGGTATCATTTCTTTCTCTTCACTTCTCACCTCTGCTTCTCTCCGTGTTGGCTTTAATCTTTTAAGTTGCTCTGAACATATTTCAACCATAGCCTTAAGTAGCTCTGAGCTTATACCCTTAAGACCTCATAACCTGAGAAAAATCCAGTTAGAAAATCCCAGGAAGGGGCTCTGATAGGTCAAATTTGGGTTATGTGTCATCTTTGTGCTAATCACTGAGGTCAAGGTGGATGAGATATTATGTTTAAAACAATCTGGGTCAGGATCTCGTCTCTGTGACATTGGAAGTGGAACACTGTTATTGGCAAGTCCCTCCAAAATCACAGGGTTGCAGTAGGAAAGAGACATTTCCCCAAAGTAAACAAGTACTGTTATAGCCAGACAAAACAATAAATATTCATTGCATGGCCTATGACACATATTTCTAGTTTTTCTCTACTATTTGTTCTGCCTTTCTTCCCTAGTAAAATAATCTCTCATTTTAACTTGGCAAACGGCCACCCAGAATAAACAATACATTTGTAAGCTTTCTTTCTTTGCAGCTGAATGTGGTCATGTGACCAAGTTCTGGCCAATGGTGAAAAACGGAAATGTTGTGTGCAACTTCAAGGGAATGTTCTAAAAGGAAGGAACATGTACTTCATTCCTTCTTTTTCCCTTTGAAGAACGCTGGAAAGCTCTTACTCAAGGCCTCACTCAAGGCCACTCTTGCTTCAGATTTCTCCAGATCCCTTTGCAGCCCTGTAACTAGACTCTCCCAGCTCTGCTTCCCTTCTACTGTTTTGTCCCAAGTATGAACACAAGCCCTTGACCACATCTCCTTCTCCAAACATGTAATTTTTATGGAAGCTTCCATGTTCTTATATAACTCCATTTTCCCACCACAGTGGTTTCTAGGCCTGGACACCTGACCTAAACATAATATGTCACCATCCCCCACACTGGACAGATTTCATTGCTCTGGCAATGGTCACCTGACCCAATATGGTCCAATCAGAGCCCTTCCTCCAGATTTTTAACTTAGACATGGAAAGCTGGTCTCAGGGATTCTCTGGTGGAGAGCATTAGGAGATGTGAGGCTCTGGAGTTGTTATTACCTCTTGTGTGAAAGAAGCCAGTGTGTATTGTGTGAGAATAAAGCTCAAAAGTAGAAAGAAGTCATGATGAAGCCTGGGAGAATTCTGGAAACATTTCAGTCCTTGGTTTCAGTCAGTCCCTTCTTCTTGAGGTCACTTGTATGTACAGATTTATATCCCTCTACTACAGAAATTTGTTCTGTATATTTTTACAACTCTTGTCACATAATGTCATTCAAGCTAAATTCCTAAAAGATCAAGAATAATTTTTCTAGCTTTTGTGAAAACCAGGGAAAATAGCAGATAGATCAATGTCTTTAACTCTCTTTGGTGTTCTTCATCAAGCCATCTGTTCCTAGGTTTTATCACCTTGTACTCAAAACCCTTATCCTCTTTATTGTTCTCTTCCTATTTAAGCTAATGTCCCCTCATAAGCCTGTGAGATCCTTTATTCCCCGGAGTGCAGAGGCAATAATCAGGGACAAGCTCCTGCCAGAAAAATTGTTACCTCAGGCATTATAACTTGACCTGGTCTCATCCTTTTCTTTTTATTTCTTTTAAAATTTTTTTCATGTTTATTTTTGAGAGAAAGAGGCAGAGAGTGAGAGGGGGAGGAGTGGCAAAGAGAGAGGGACACACAGAATCTGAAGCAGGCTCCAGGCTCTGAGCTAACAGCACAGACACCTCAGTGGGTCTCGAACTCATGAACCATGAGATCATGACCTGAGCCAAAGTCGGATGCTTAACCGACTAAGCCGCCCACATGCCCCTGCCCTGGTCTCATCCTTAACAACAAAAATGAAAATGGCTCTAATTGAAGGGTCTTAGAAAAGCTAAGCAAGGACTAGATTTAATTTGTAGAATGGAGTATTTATTCCATTGCTTAAAAAATGCTTTTGTGAGGCGCGTGGCTGAGTCAGTTGAACGTCCGACTTTGTCTTGGGTCATGATCTCACAGTTCAGGGGTTCAAGCCCTGCGTCGTGCTTTCTGCTGACAGCTCAGACCCTGGATCCTGCTTCAGATTCTCTGTCTCCCTCTCTCTCTGCCCTTCCCCTGCTCACACTCTGTCTCTCTCTCTCTCAAAAATAAAATAAAACATTAAAAAGATTTTTAAAAGTGCTTTTGTTAATATGCTACATAGTGGCGCTCCATTGAGAGATGAATGCCTTTCATATCCCTGGCACTGGGCAGTAACTGATGTGTCAAAGTTAGGAAGGAATAGAAACTAATATAACATTGCATGTCAACTACACTTCAATTAAAAAAAAAAAATCTAGGAAGGAATAGTATTGCTCTCAGCTAAAGGAGTTAAATTCTGTCTTCACTCGCTAATGTGGAGGAGGAAGTAGGAAATGTTGATGTCACTCGGTCAGGTCTTCTATACCATTTAGTATTTCAAGTCAGTACTTTCTGCTTCTGCTTTTAGAACATAGACCAGGAAAGAGGAGTCTCTCTGTCTTTTCTAATTCCCCACTGCCAGCTATCATCTAATTTGTGATAAACCTTGTGCCACAACAAAGGCAAACAATAAAATCTTATTAGACACCGGTGTTCTTAGCTGCAGCTCATGCTGTTGCTGCTGCTACTGATGAGAATGTTCTGATCTTTCTGATAAGAGACTCCTCAAACTCTTCAGTAACAGACCATCTTGAGATGTCTCTTTTTTCTTTTGGGTTCTTAAAAATACATACCATTGGACATAAGATCATCTAGCGAGATATCATAGAGCTGAATAAAACTGAGGGTAAATGGAGAGGGACTCCTGGCTTGCCCAGCAGAGAGACTCCCATCCCTCGTTAATGGTTTGCAGAGTCTGTTCTAGAGCGCTGGCGATAAGACGTCATTGCATGGCCTGTGGTTTCTCTCTCTCTCTCTCCCTCTCTCTCTCCCTCTCTCTCTCTCTCTTTTTGTTGTTTATTTATTTTTGAGAGAGAGACAGAACGTGAGTGGGGGGAGGGGCAGAGAGAGAGGGAGACACAGAATCCGAAGCAGGCTCCAGGCTCTCAGCTGTCAGCACAGAGCTGACTCAGGGCTTGAACTCAGGAGCTGTGAGATGTTGACCTGAGCTGAAGTCAACACTCAATTGACTGAGCCCACCAGCCGCCCTGACCTGTGGCGTCGCTTTATGCCCATAAGTCTACTGTCTGCATTTCCAATGAGCTTCGAGGTGATGTACTGTTGCCGGTCTGAGAACCAATGAAGTACATGCTCTGCTCATGTGAGCCCATGTGGATGCGGCTTTTCTAGACCATCCTAGTTACCAAGGACTGGAATTGTTCCCTCAGCCAGATCGATTGTTTTTCAGACTCAGGCATATGATTTTATAGGATTTGTCACAGGTGAAGACTGTGGACTAACCCTGACTCATCACTTCCATTCTGAATTTCTAGACTCAGTCTGGGAAGCAGGAAGAAAAGTAAAGAGAGAGGAGGGGTGGGTGGTGGGGGGTAGAGAGAGAGGCTAGATTTTTCTTCATTTTTGAGTAAGAAACTGTCGTTGCTGCAAAATGACTGTTAGATGGTGTATTTGGTGGCAAAAGAAAGTCTAGAGGAACCACTGTGTCTGTAATGATGAATTTTAAATGTCCACATTTAAATTAAAATTTAAACGTCTTTCCCTTTTGCCTCTCTTGAGGAAAGCCGAGTTTGCTGGCAATATGCATGTTTTAATAATCTTACGTGTTTTTCATTCATATTGTCGACTAATTAATAGATTGATTTCATCATCTGGAAAGTATTCATTGAGCACCAGAGTCTGAATTCCACCAGGCTGGTGCCGTCATGGAGCACCAGCAAGTTGCTGCTCTTTCACTAAACCTGAAAGGTTAGTGGGCTTAGCCCATGTTTGCTCATCCCATAAAAGGGCCTCTGGGACTCAGTAAACTCCAGCGCAATGATTAAGGCAGGTATGAGGTGAAAGGGTCCACTGCTACAAAATGAAATAGACTGAGTTCCTGACCTCTGATGTCATCTTCTATTTTTGGCTCTGAATTTGACCCTTGGACTTCATGACAAGATTTTGCTTCTCTAGATTAATACTTAACCCCTGCCACACCTCCCCCAAATATAGTTTTACACTCACCCTCCAGCTTCATTCCTTGCAGCTGCTTTGAGTATATACCTTACTCAGGTCTTCTTGGCCCCTAGGACCTGAGCCCAGCCTGCCTTCCTCCCCACCCCCATTGGAAAAAAAAAAAAATCAGACATTAAAAGCCTTAACAATACACTATTTGATACAGCAAAATGGAACATATTTCCTGTTAAAGTATATAAGCCAATAGGGGAAAAAATCTGAGTCACTTAAAAAAAATGATTAGGGTTTTTTTTTTTTTTCCTTTTGAGAGAAAGGAATATAAGAGTCAATTCATTTGCTATTGAATAAAACACCTTTTAAACTATGTACTTAAAAAGTACATTACTTTTGACTTACCAGAGGCTGGTTAATGGAAATGGGAGGAGGGAGATTGAGGCCAAGGTGAGGGGAGGAGGATGGGAGGAGCAGCCCCAGCAGAGACCAGAGCTTCACTAGACAAGGCCAACTAGAGGCCAGCATCCACACCCCTGTTTGGAAACTAGGAAATCAACAAGTGCCAGTAACTATTTTGCTACACCAAGCATTGTTAGGAAAAGTGTGATCTTTAGATACAGATCATCATTTGACAGGGGTCTACTTGGTTTTAGAGAAAATTTTCTAGGTAAGTCAGTAGCTGTAAATAAAAATCTAGGTTTGTAGTCAAAGCTTTTAATCAATAGCAGAGAAGAATATTTTGTCTTTTTAAAAAAATGTTTATTTATTTATGTTGAGAGAGAGAGGAGGAGCAGAGAGGAGGAACACTTGGGAGGAGGAGAGACAGAGAGAGACAGAGGGAAAGAGAGAATCCTAAACAGGCTTTGTGCTGTCTGTGCAGAGCCTGACATGGGGTTCAATCTCATGAACACGAGAGATCATGACCAGAGCAGAAATCAACAGTCAGACGCTCAACTGACTGAACCACCTAGGTGCCCTTGTCATTTTTTTTTTTTTTTTAATTTGAAAGTTGAATTGGTTTTATTAAGTGATTCACGAATTGGACAGCATCCCACCTAGCAAGTAGAGGGGCTCTCCATCATATTTTCCCTTAAATATATGGTTCTCTAAACCCAAGAACTTTTTATTTTAAATAGGCCCACCTCTGACATTTGTGGGGCCTGGAGCAAGAGTATAAGTAGAGACACATATACTATGTATCTAAATATTTAAAAACTAACAAGTTGTTAGATAAAATTTTTTTGAGTTTATTTATTTTGAGAGAGAATGAAAGCATGAGTGGGGGAAGGGCAGAGAGAGAGAGAATCCCAAGCAGGCTTCAAGCTGTCGGTGCAGAGCCTGATGCGGGGCTTGAACTTATGAACCATGAGATCATGACTGAGCTTCAATCAAGAGTTGGATGTTTGACTGAGCCACCTGGGTGCTCTGGGGTTATAGCCAGGAATATGGCAGCGTAAGGTGAGCAGGCCCATCGCTGATAAAATTTACCCTTAGGACTCTGGACCTAGGGAAGAGGCCCTCATAGGCCCTGGAAGCTGGCTCAGAATATTGGGACTGAGAATTCCAGACTCCCAGGCACCCAGAGGGTGCTGCTCTAGAAAGGGTTCCTGGCCTCCAGATGTGCCTGTCTCCAGATTCTGTGGACATCTCAACCTATAGGAAGAGATAATGGCCAGGGGAAGGTCAGAATGATGCCTTTTCAAGATCAGGGCTCAGAGCAGAGATGCCCCTTGTGTGGGCCCGAGTGGTATGATTTGTCACCTGGGAATCACCCTTTATAATTTCTACTGTATTACTAATACCCTGTCCTTGTCTTTTGCCTCTTTTCTTGTCTACTGTCTCCCCTTAGAACACACAGAAGTTACCTATTCTTCCGCTCAGATACTAGTTTTACAAAATAGGACACAAGAATGGTGTCTTCCATTATTTCTCTGTTTGATTCCAATTCCCTCCACTAATTATCTGGGACCTTTCTTATTAGCAAAGTTTACCCATGGGAGGCCTGTCATGGAAGAAAGAGTGTGTGTGTCAATAAGTCTTGGGCAGAGACATGGTGTTTTCTTTTTACTGAGGAGAAGGCCTTTGGAACTGTTCTCAGGGTTGATGGCAGATTCTACCCCTTGGGTAGAGGGGCGGTGGCCCCAGAAGCATTCACACAGGAAGAGGAGAATCCTGCCTGCTGGCCACAGCTGGAGGACCAGAAAATGCATGATGGACCAGGCCTCTAAGCGGACCATTTTATTTTATTTTATTTTATTTATTCATTCATTTATTTTTTAAATATTTATTTTTGAGACAGAGAGAGACAGAGCATGAGCATGGGAGGGGCAGAGAGAGAGGGAGACACAGAATGTGAAGCAGGCTCCAGACTCTGAGCTGTCAGCACAGAGCCCGATGTGGGGCTGGAATTCATGAACCTCCAGATCATGACCTGAGCCGAAGTCTGACGCTTAACTGACTGAGCCACCCAGACGCCCGTATTTTATTTTTTAAAGTTATGTATTTATTTTGAGGTGGGGGGCCATCAGAGGGAGAGGGAGAGACAGTATCCCAAGTGGGCTCTGTGCTGTCAGCATAGAACCCAACTTGGGGCTTGATCTCATGAACTGTGAGATCATGACCTGAGCTGAAATCAGAGTCGGATGCTTAACTGACTGAGCTACCCAGGCGCCCCTGAGCAGACCACTTTATAATGAAAGGAAAATGAGTGGTGCCTGGGTGGCTCAGTTGGTTGAGTCTCTGACTCTGGGTTTCTGCTCAAGTCATGATCTCACAGCTTTGTGGTTTCAAGCTCTGCATTAGGCTCTGTGCTGACCAGAGCCTGCTTGGGATCCTCTCTCTCTCTCTCTCCTCTCTCTCTCTACCCCCACCCCCTCCCCCACGCCGTCTCTGTCTCTCTCAAAATAAACTTAAAAAAATAAAGTTTATAAAAAAATGAAAGGAAAATGAAAAATGAACATCAATACCATCACCACATATGTATTTATTTAGTACTCATATAGTGGGCACAGAGTACCACACAGGGCCCCTGTCATACTCACAGGGTGAGAGAGTAAAAAGGGAATACACACATTTCACCAAATTGTAACCTATGTTGGTGTGAAGGTTACAGTGAGATTCAGAGGAAACTGCCTGAAACCCTTTCTCCAGTAGGGTTAAGAGCCCCCTCCCCGACTCCAGGGATTCTGGGGGTAGGGGGTGTGCCTTATGCTTTTCCTTGTTACTGATTGGTTCAACGGATGTATCATTTTATTATCTCTAGTGTGCTGTTGCTGTTTTACATCACATTGTCCCAAGATGCAAATCAACTTCTTTAATTTTCCCCAGAAAATACTCCTCACACAGGATATTAGTGTATGTGTTAGGCTTTGCTGAAGATTTGGAGGCAATGGGGAAGTTTTACATGTTTATTTATTTTGAGAGAGAGAGAGAGAGAGAGAGAGAGAGAGAGAGTGTGTGTGTGTGTGTGTGCGCGCAAACAGGGGAGGGGCAGAGAGAGGAAAGAGAGAATCCCAAGCAAGCTCTGCACAGAGCCCGACGCAGGGCTCAATCTTACGAACTGTGGGATCACGACCTGAGCTGAAATAAAAAATCAGACGCTTAACCGACTGAGCCACCCACTTGTCCTGGGGAAGTTTTATATTGCTGTATTACTTGGTCTTTTCTCTTCCGTTAAAGACTTCTCATTTTCCTGACCATGGGGCTTCCCTTTTATAATTTGATTTTCCTTATTGTATTATAGCCAAGGACCCACTGATGTGTCCTTCTGAATTATGGATCTTCTGTTTCAGTTCCCATCCTGAGACTCAGAAGAACTGACAGAGGCTTACAATGGCCACCTCTCCCTTATTCCAACTCTGTGAGGGGAAGGAGGCAGTGTGAGGAATGTTTCCTTTGCTATATAAATTACATCATCTCCTTTAAAAGGCAGCATCTATAGTCAGTTTGGGTTTAACATTTTTTTAATGTTTATTTTTGAGAGAGAGAGACCTACTGAGAGAGAGGAAGACACAGAATCTGAAGCAGGATCCAGGCTCTGAGCTGGCAGCACGGAGCATGACACGGGGCTTGAACCCACGGACCGGGAGATCATGATCTGAGCCAAAGTTGGATGCTTAACCAACTGAGCCACCCAGGTGCCTCAGTTTGGACTTTAAATGACAGTATTTTCTTTCTCAGTTTACACAATGGTCCTAAAGGAATGTGTAATCTCTCTAAACTCTTTTAGTCCCTCAGGGGTATTTAGGGCCAACCACATTTAAAATAATAATAATAATAATACTTATTACCATAAACATATTACAATACATAAGTGTAATTATAATTATATAATATTTTATTTTATATTATCAGGCACTTATAATAGTAATAATTATGACAATAATTATTATTGGCAGTAGATAAATATTTCTTCAAGGACAGGACAATTGAAGGCTTTTGAGCAAGGGAACGATTGACCAGACCATAGTTTTTAGGTAGGGCCTGAAGGGTGGTAAGAGAAGAGAGAGATTAAAGGCAAGAGAACAGTTGTGGAGTTATTTTACAGTACTTTCGGTCAGAGGTAATGAGCTAAGACCGTGGTTGTGGAGAATAGATGCAATGACTCAACACAGAGGTATTAACAAATGGATTCAGACATTAAAAAACAAAAAAACAAAAAGCACCTAGCCTAAGTTTAAGCAGGGACACTAGTGACAAGCTGAGTCTGCATGGTAATCTAACTGTAGTTTTGTTATTTGTCCAGCGGGTAGGGTACCCACTGGAATAGGCCAGAGCAACGCCAGCCCACTGGGCTGTGTTTTGGTGTGAAGTAACCATCATACCTTCTGAGTGTTAGAAGCTACTTGCTGCATAAGGGCCTGTAAACACTAATCATCTAGTGAAGGAGGGGAGGAAGAAACTAAAAATCAAAAGGAAAGTCTTGCAGGAAGCAGGAAATCAACAACAAAGTGTACTGTATGGGCAGTAATAATTGGCCCTTTCAGCTGCTTTCAGGAATGAATGTCTGTAGTCAAAGGTCACATTGTCTTTTTATAGTCTACATCACCTTCCATCTTTCTTCCTGTATAAGGTAAAGGACATGTGTCAAGCAGAGAATGATTTGGATTACTAATGTCTAGTCTTGCTCATGAAAGCTCCCTAAGGGCAATGATTGTATCTTTGCATGCCTCACACATGGCGGGGGCTTAAAAATATCAACAGAATTCCCTGAATTGTATTAATTCCCATTTTGTTGAGCTTTTGTCCCTCCTGTGGAGGATCTAGACAAGGAGGCCAGCAGTCTGGTGCTTTATTCAGTATCCTTTACTGGCAAGTAAGAGCAGAGCTCTCCTGTGGGGAGCTAGCCCACTTAGAAATTATGGCAGGGCCAGCATCCCTGATTAGTGCTTGTGACCTTTGTCTAACTGGGTCTCGTTATTCAGCCCTTCAATTTTGCCTTCCTTTCTCTTCCCATAGCCAATGCTTTCTTTTGAAATGTCCCTTGGGTCTTACACTTTTCTCTTGGGTGCTTCTATAGTACTTTACTCATTTATAGGTCCCTCCTGAGTTCTTGGTCTTGTTCTACCAATTTTTTCTGCCTTTAGGGCTTCATCTCTTCCTCAACTGAGAAGGTTCCCTAACACATGAGGGTAAGTGTAACCCAAGGTAACCTATGTCGTGGCGACACTTTTCAATTCCAGATTTTTTTCCAGCTGAAAAAACTATCATCTGTTTACTTCTCTGTGGGGAGTTGCTATGATCCGCAGGCTTGTTCATAGACCATAAGTAATGTGGGAACTAATGCTGATCAGCTTGGTAACCTGGAGAATGACAGAGGGCACATCACTGAGGAAGATTCTAGTAGATGCCATTTAGATATAGTCATTCAACCACAGAGTTCTCTCAGGCAGGAATAAAAGCATATATGTATAATTTAGAAAAAAAAAATGTAGCATGCAGTACCTAAAGAGCTCAATGTGCACTGTGAATCACATAAAAAGGGGCAGTTTGGTGCAGTTTCAACATCTTCTATCCCCTGAATGCTCTGTCAGTTTCCAGTAGCCTGAATTTGGCCTGCCTCCCAGTGCTGACCTAGTCAGGGGACACAGTGACTTAGTCACTCCATTCCCCGGCCTCTCCTCATTGCCTCAGCCAATGTTTTGGCTGTCTAATTATTTGCTTTTCCTCCAAACCTGAGGGTGTGTCACCTGTGAAGTGGAGATGAAGCTGACCCACCTGGCTGGCATTCTGATCAGGTAAGGTTGCAGCTGCTCTCTTCAAAGCCTCAGGAACTGGCTTCTCTTCCTTACCTACCTATTGGTAGGCCTCTGAGGGCTACACGAAGCCCATTCTTACACCCTCAGGGGATTTGTCAGGACCAGAATAGGAACACACCCAATCTTGCCAAGAGCCCTTTAGATAACGTCCTAACACAGCTCTCCTGGGAACCAGCACTTGCAATAATTGAGAGCTGATAAGTCCTATTTAACAACAAAGTACCTCCAGTGATCTTTGGTGTTCAGAGGGCCTGGCAGCAGGGACTTTCTAGCAGAAAGTCCTCCTAATGCCTAATGCTAGGAACCCTTTAAAAACAGTGTCACTGAACTCTTCTCTCTGGCTATTTTATTATTCCTAGGTTTTTTCATTAATTGATTAAATAGCTGACTTACTGGTAAATACCTGTGAAAACTAACAATTCAACCCAACTCTCAGATTCCAATTGGTAAAGACATTCACAGCTTGGGATTTTTTTTTTTTTTTTTTTAAATTTATTTTTGGGACAGAGAGAGACAGAGCATGAACGGGGGAGGGGCAGAGAGAGAGGGAGACACAGAATCCGAAACAGGCTCCAGGCTCCGAGCCATCAGCCCAGAGCCCAACGCGGGGCTCGAACTCACGGACCGCGAGATCGTGACCTGGCTGAAGTCGGACGCTTAACCGACTGCGCCACCCAGGCGCCCCACAGCTTGGGATTTTATAGGAAGTCTTTAAAAGGAGATTATACGGGTTGGGCCTTGAACTCCAGGGAGAACGTTTATGGACCGAAGAGAGAAAGTTGAGTGGTAACATGGTTGTGTGTTCTTACTGGCTTGCACTTGATCGCACATCTCTTGTCCAATTCTGTGTTCAGTGACATCACATTAGTAGCATGAAATTGTCAGGGGCAGGAATATTTACACCATGGAAATTGGTAAATGTTCTAACTCAGGATTTTTTCCTCCTGGAAAGCTGGTTGTTAGTATTTACCAGCACACCAGTGGTGCTAAAGGATGTAGAACACGAATGTAGAGACGGAAATTAGCAAGCCACACTCTGGAGTTAGGACTAGTCTGGGGTCAGGTTGTGTAGGATCTTACAGGGCTGACAAAGGAATTTTGACTTCATCCTATAGATATTGAGGAGCTGTTGATGGGTTTTTATTAGTTGAGATGCTTTTGGTTACAAGTGATAGAAAAACTAAATTCAAAATGGCTTAAACAATAAGGAAGATCTATTATCTCATATAATAAATATTTCAAGGAAGACCACTCAGGATTGGCTAAATCAGCAGTTTGCCCAAGACCCAAATTCCTTTCATCTTTTTGCTCAGCCATCCTTAGTATGTCAGCTTGTCCCTTAACTGGAACAGCCATTCCAGATTCAACAAGATTCAGCGGCAGAAGAGAATCTTTTCTTATTTCTCTGAGTCTCTTTTTAAGATTGAGAAGGTCAAGCAGATTTCCTTGAATCTCACATTGGTCAGAACTTTATCACCTGCCTAAACCAAGCACTGACAAGGGGAATGGAACCTCATAATTGGCTTAGATCTATCAGTGTTTCCCCATCTCCTTCCCACTCAGCCTCTAGTCCTCCACTGGAGCGAATCTCCCCTTGAAGCCCATGGTTATGTACTGAAGGGTGGCTACTTGAACATAATCAGGGTTCTATAAGCCAGGAGGAAAAGGGCAGATGGAAAATATCAATGAAATATTTTAGGAAGCATAATCTATCAACGATGCACAGATAGAGGGCCTAGGAATACAGAGACCCAGTTATACTATTATGAGTCTGGATGTGACTCTATAAAAGGAGTCTGATATGTGCTCCCAAAGCAGCGGCTCTCAACTGTCCATTCATTTATTCATTCACTCAATATTTAATGAATGGCTACCATGGGTCAAGCACTGTGCTACATACTAAGATAAAATGGTGAACTTATAGAGCTTCACAATCTAATGGATGAAGCAAATATCAATAAAATAATCCACAAGTAAATGTAAATTTATAACCTGGTCAAGTGTTACAAAGGAAGCCAGGATATTTGTTTTCTCTTTTTAAAGTTGAGATAAAATTCACAGATTTTAAGTATACAATTTGATGTACATGTGTACATTGTAACAACAAGATATAGCACATTTCCATCATGCTAGAAAGTTCCTCTGTGCCCTCTTACTATTCAATCCCCACACCCCACAAAGGCAATCATGGTTTGATTTCTAGTATTTCTATTATCATGGTATTATTTCTATTATTATCTATTACTTTTGCCTATCCTCAAATTTCATATAAATGGCTTCTTTTGGTCAACAAATGATTTGAGATTTATCTATGTTGTTGTGTTTACAGGGAGTTCATTTTTTTAACTTGTGTTCCATTCCTTGATCAATTTATTTGCCTCTTTTTTCTGTTGGTAGACATTTGAGATGTTTCTAGTTTGGGTCTGTTATGAATAAAGTGGTTTTGAATATTCATGTATAAGCTTTTTTGGGATATATGTTTTAATTTCCATTGGGTAAATACCCGGTAGAATTGCTGGATAATAGGGTAGAAATGTGTTTAAGTTTATAAGAACCATGCACGTTAGAACTAACAAAGTGAATTCAGTAAAGTTGCAAGATACAAAATCAATATACAAAAATCTGCTGCATTTCTATACACTAACAATGAACACTCAGAAAAAGAAATTAAGAAAACACTCCCATTTACAACTGCATCAAAAAGAATAAAATACTAGGAATGAACTTAATCAAGGAGGTGAAATACCTGTACACTGAAAACTATAAGACATTGATGAGAGAAATTGAAGAAGACACAAACAGAAAGATATTCCATGCTCATGGGGTAGAAGAATTAATATTGCAAAATGTCTATACTTACCCAAAGCAATCTATAGATTCAATGCAATCCTGTCAAAACTCCAGTGGCATTTTTCACAGGAATAGAAAAACAATCCTAATATTTGTGTAGAACCACAAAAGACCCTGAAGAGAGCTAAAGCAATCTCGAGAAAGAAGAACAAGGCTAGAGGCATCACACTCCTTGACTTCAAACTATATTACAAAACTGTTGTAATCAAAACAGTAAGGTATTGGCATAAAAACAGACACATAGATCAATGGAACAGAATACAGAGCCCAGAAAGACAACCATACATCCATGGATAATTAATATATGACAAAGGAGGCAAGAACATGGAATGGCGGCAAGGACAGTCTCTTCAATAAATGGGATGGGCGCCTGGGTGGCTCAGTTAGTTGACCATCCGAGGTCACGATCTTGGGGTTGTCAGATCAAGCACCACACCAGACTCCACATTGAGTGTGGAGCCTGCTTAAGATTCTCTCTCTCTCTCTCTCTCTGCTCCTCTTCCCCACTTGCGTCTCTCTCTCTCTCTCTCTCTCTCTCTCTCTCTCTCTCTCTCTCTCAAAAAAAAAAAAAAAATGTTGGGAAAACTGAACAACCACATGCAAAAGAATGAAACTAGATCACTATTTTATGCCATACACAAAAATGAACTCAAAATGAATTAACGACTAGAATTTAAGACTTGAAACCATAAAACTCCTGCAAGAAAACATAAGTAATAAGCTCCTTGACATCGGTCTTAATAATTTTTTGGGTCTGACTCCAAACGAAAAAATAAACACTAAAAAGCTTCCTCATAGCAAAGGAAATCATAATGAAAAGGCAACCTACTAAGTGGGAGAAAATATCTGCAAATCATCTATCCAATAAGGAATTAATGTCCAAGACATATGAAGAACTCCTACAACTAAATAGCAAAAATAAAATAATCTGATTAGTTAAGCGGGCAGAGGATTTGAACAGACATTTTTTCCAAAGAAGAAATACAGATGGCCAACAGACACATGAATAAATACTCAACATCAGTAATCAGGGAAATGCAAATCAAAATCACAATGAGCTATCCCCTCACATGTTAGAATGATTACCATCAAAAAGAAAAGATAACAAGTGTTGGCCAGGATGTGGAGAAAAGAGAACCCTTGAGCACTGTTGGTGGGAATTTGGAAAACAGTATGGAAAACAGTATGGAGGTTCCTCAAAAAATTATAAATAGAACTATCATATCCAGCAATTCCATTTCTCAGTATTTATCTGAAGAAAATGAAAACACTAATTCAAAAAGATATATGAACCTTATGTTTATTGCAGCATTATTTACGACAGCCAAGACATGGAAACAACCTAAATGTCCAGTGATAGCTGAATGGATAAAAAAATTATGGTATATGGGATGCCCGGGTAACTCAGTGGGTTAAGCATCTGACTTCAGCTCAGGTCATGTTCTTTAGGTTTGCAAGTTCGAGCCCTGCATTGGGCTCTCTGCTGTCAGCGTGGAGCCCACTTCAGATCTTCTATCCCCTTCTCTCTCTGTCCCTCCCCTGCTTGTGCGCTCTCTCAAAAATACATAAACATTTAAAAAATAAAAAAAACCTGTGGCATACATACATACATACACGTATATATATGCAAATCTCTGTTATATATATATATATATATATATATATATATATATAGGAACACTGCTCAGCCATAAAAAAAAAAAATGGAATCTTTCCATTTGTGACAACATAGATGGACCTTGAGGTCATTATGCTAAGTGAAATAAGTCAGACAAAGACAAGACAAATATGATATGATTTCACTTATCTGTGGAATCAAAAAAAAAGAAAAGAAAACCACCACCAAAACAAACAAAACAAAACAAAGAAAAAAGTTGAGCTCATAGATACAGAGAATAGATTGGTGGTTGCCATAGGAGAGGGGAATGTTGGGATGGGTGAAAAGGGTGAAGGAGGTCACAAGGTACAAACTTTCAGTTAAAAAACAAGTTACAGGACTGTATATAAAGCATGGCAACTACAGTTAATAATACCATATTGCATATTTGAAAGTTGCTAAGAGAGTAAATCTTAAAAGTTCTCATCGCAAGAAAAAACTTGTAACTACGTGTGTTGATGTTTACTAGACTTCATGTGATCATTTTACAACATACACAGATATTGAATCATTATGTTGTTAACCGAAGCTGCTATAATGTTGTATGACAATTATATCTAAAAAAAAAAAAAAAAAGAAAAGAAAGAACTGTGGATATTTAAAAAATATTTAGTTTCATGGTTTTCAGTCCCCGAAATTCTGAGTTAGTCTGTCTGAGGTTCCTAGGCATATATTGTGCGTTGTTTTGAAACTCCACAGAATCACTGGTCTAAATTACGGTGGTGGTAGTGGAAAGGAAGTTATTTTGGTTTGGTTTTCTGTTCCACCACAAAAGCATATAAATGCAAACAATTGCTGTTTTTTTTTTTTCCCCTGGTGAGCTGCAAAATAGCTTTCTCTGAACATTACCCTCCCCCCCCCCCCCCCCCCCATCCATTAGCCACAGTGTTGAAACAGTCTCTTCCTTTTAGTTTCTCCGGTGAAATGTAAAGCTCTATATTTTCAGTTCTTGCTTAAAGTGAAGTGAAAGCTCAGGGAACTCCTTGGAGCAGCTCTGTGAATTGCTAAGATGAGTAAATAAAAACATGCCCTTAGGATGGAAGAGAACTTAGTACTAAATGGCAGATGAGGGTGTGTGGCTGGTACACTGGTAGGATTTTCTCTGCCGCTTTTACCTTCATCTTTTTCCTATTCTTTTACCTGGCAGCAAATAATAATCTGCTGTGTTCTGGCAGCTGACAGTGACATCAGACAGTTGCTTCTGAATATTCAGCTTACTGACGGCCCAAATGGCTGCATATCACTACAGAAGAGGTGAGGACCTGACACGTGGGAATAGGAAGAGAGTCACTTAATGGCTTAGGGGCTGGCTGAGCTGGGACCAGAACCCAGGTGGCTTGGCTCCCATCCTGGCTGACCACACCGCTACCCACACAGCCTGGGCTGACCCAAAACAAGCAGCCCATTGAGCAATGGCACAAACAACAATGAGTGATGGACGGTCAGAGCAAGAAACAGGCACAGAGCAACTGCCAGCCCATCACTTCCTGGCCCCTAAATTTCCAGGCAAGCCTGTAAAAAGTGTGGTTACTTAATTGAGTTTGGCCCAGCTTTCAAATTTGGAAACTTTCTGTGGTCACTGCCAAATAAAGGCCTGCCTTGTAATGAGGGTGGAGAGTGCCTTTGAACTCCATACCTGGTTCTAATAACGTAGTGGTAGTGGAATTAAGACTGGGAAGAAATAGTTAACAGATGAGCATAACCTCGCCCTGGGAGGACTTTGGTGAAACAAAACCGCTTTAGCTTTTTGAGGCTGCTCCTTTGTGACTCTGTTCTCTTACCTCAGATTTAGCCAGCAAAGGGTGGCCGTGATCAGTGGAGTTCAGTTAGAATCAACTTAGATGACCAAGTCTCATTCTACCCTCCTCCTCAAATTTGCCACTGAACAGTAGCCAAAATTCGTAGTCCCCGCATGCTTGAAGCCCAGGCCAAACGGCTCTGCTTGCCAACTTGTACTGTTGGTCCTGGGTGTGCCTCCTGCAAGGCACTCTGACCTGCTTGGCCTTGGTATGGCCTTAGGCCCCGCCCTGAATCAACTCTAAATCCTGGGTGTCCTCAGGAGATAGAGCTGCCTGTCTGGGCAGTTTCCTGTTTCAGATGTCCATTTTCTAGTCCTGAGCTGGATAATTCCAAGAGGTCTATGCTCCACCCCTCCCATTTAGAAACTGAGGACTTCAGGAAGTACTGAGGGGGAAAGTCGAGTATAATACAGTGTGTGTTTTAAAATAGGCCTAATGGGCGCAATTTAGACAATAAACATTTTGAATATGCAGATCAGGTGCCACAATGTTAGGAATCTGAATTAAAATTCAGGATTTCTTTGGTCAGATTACAGCTGGGGCTGGCCTCATTTTGTGTTTGTCATAAAGAGGTATTGCAATATTCAATGGCTCTGCTCTCCTAATATTTAGTTATACATTCAACAAATATGGAAGGTCTGCTTCTATATTTTGAAGAACAAAGCTTATGCTCTTATAGCCATAGCCCATTGTAACTCACATAGCACACATGTGAGTTCTGTTTCATAAAACATAGTTGCATGCGTTTTACTAAAGTGTAAGAAAGATCCTTGGTGCCTGGAATTATGTCTTTAAAATTTTTTTTAATATTTATTTTTGAGAGAGAGAGAGAGTACAAGCAGGGAAGGCAGAGAGGGAGACAGACAGACACACACACACACGCACCCTACACACACGTTTCAAAGCAGGCTCCAGGCTCTGAGCTGTCAGCACAGAGCCCCACGGCGGGTTCAAACTAACAGTGAGATCACTATAAGAGCCCAAGTCGGAATGCCATGCCTAATCGACTGAGCTACCCAGGCGCCCCTGGAATTATGTCTTCTTATACATTTTTGTGTCCCCAATATCAACACAGTATCTTGCACATAGTAGGGACTCAGTAAGTATTTGTTAAATTGAATTATGCTGGAATGCTGTTAAAGGGCATTATCAAGAACAGCGATACTCGACTTCTTTCCATCGGGCTAACAGTCGGAGGCGGACATGTCCACAGGGAAGGGTATGTTCACTTCACGAGTGATTTAAGGAGACTTGCAAAACTGGGTGGAGACTGGTCTGGAAGAAGTATGGTTAACTTTCCTCTGGTCAGTCCAGAATGACTGCGCCGAGTAACTAGAACTTCACTGTTCTCGTTCCAAAGTATTATCACCCCTCTCACCTTTCCAGAACTATTCGCTGCTTTCTGCTTTTTCCCCAAAGGGCTGGAGCCAACTGACTCTACCTCAAAGTCTCAAGAGCCCACCCTGCACTCCTGCAGCTCCGGTTCAAGAACTCTCCAGACCCGAGGCCTTAGGAACGCGGTCCTGGAAAACATGGGGTCACGCGCGGGGCAGGCGCCAAACTGGCCACAGCCAGGGGAGCGGCACTAAAGGCGGGGCTGCTACGGGGCGGGGCGGGGCGGGGCGAGGCCTGGGGGCGGCTTGGGTGTCACCACCAACACGCTCCGGCCGGAAACTGGCGCTAGTTTCCGGCCGGACGGCCGAAAGCCACCGATCCCGAACCAGCTGCCGGAGCCGTAGTGGCGACGGGGTGTGGAGGAGGCAAAAAGCCACTGGGGGAGGCCAGTCCAGATCAGTGCCGTCTGGCTCCGGCTCCTGATCCTGTGCGGAGCAACAGCCGCGGTCGCAGTCTCCGCCGCCGCCTCCGCCTCCATCGTCGTCGGGGGAGGGGCCAGCCGGACCCCGGGGTCACAGCCGAGGAATGAGGAGAGGCGGCCGGGCCCCGCGCTCCGCCCCGGCCTAGGGCCTTGCCCCGGGAGCCGCGAGGGTAACGGAGCCCCCTGCCCTGTCACCTTCCCCCGTCTGCTCCCGCCCTTCCCGCCTCTTCAGGACTCCCAAACTCTGACCCTCCGATCTCCACTGTCCCCCTTCTCCTTTCCGATGATATTTCACCCGGAGCCACCGCCTCCGGTCACCCTCTCCTCGCCCTGACTGTTCCTTGCTTGGTCCCAACCTTTTCCCCAGTTACTCCTCCCTTTCACCTGCGTCCCGCGTTCCTAGCCCCCCGGCCCCGTTCCCGGCCTCCCTTCCTAAGCTGTGCTGGGCAGTGTGGACGGTCCTCCCTTGTCAGCGAGACTTTCGGGAAGGGATGGTGGAGTTTTAAGGTGGTTGGAGTGCAGGCTACCCCCTATCCTACCCGCGGAGGAGGATAAAGTTCATTGTAAAAGTCTCAGTATAAAAGTACAACGAAAAGAAAACAAGCTTGTTCTTCCCTGTAGAGAGCCAACTGAGGTGCGTCCAGTAATGGAGGAAGGGAGCGAAAAGTGTGCGAGTGTGAGAGCGAGGGAGAGGGGGAGAGAGAGAAGGATTGATTGATTGATTCTAGGGCAGGCTTATGAACTTTAGAAAAAAGAAAAGTTGCTCTGAGCCGATGGAAACTTTAGAAGCTGATGATGAGTAAGCCGTGGGCTGCGTGATCTCACTCCTCTTCTCATAATTACTAGGTTAACGGTGTGGCTCCGGTCGGGATGGAATGGGATTTGTTTACTGGGCCGGCGTATTTTTAGCTTGTCGGCTCACAAGGACCAGAGCTCTGAGTGTCTCCGAGTCTTTCCGAGTCTCTTTCCCTCCCTGCCTCCCTCCCTCTCTGTCTAGGTAGTCTGTCTAACCTAGGTGGTTCCTCTGGGCACAATACAGATACAGAAATTAAGTTAAAAGAAGTGAACTGGTGAAATTGTGTGTACGAGAGTCTCCCCACACTCTTCGGGGGGTTTCCTTTTCATAAATGCAAAGACGAGAATTAGCAGGACTTTGACTTTTATTTTCGTTATAGTTTGGTAACTGTGTATACAATATGCTTTTTAGAAAAATCAGATGCTGATCATTTTTCAGTCTTTGGCTTGTCATACTTAGTATATTTATTTAGGAGGTCTTGGAGGAGGCTGGATCCTTTTGTGTTTCAGAATCTATTTCTAAGGTGGGAAAGGACAAGAAGAGGGAGTGATAAGGCTAGTCCAAAAAGGATAGCAAATCCTACATTTTAAATATTTAGAAAATTTCCTTCCTAGTGAATGAGATTGCATTCCTGGTGGGGTGAGAAGACAGCAGGGACTTCTGCTGGGTGACTTGGGAGACTCACACTTGTAATTAAACGTTTGCTGTGCGTAATTTACAAACGAATATATTATACTCTTTGTCCTCATTGTTTTTCTGAACAGTTCTTTTAAAGTTTAGTATCCAACCTGCTCTGCTAGTCTATTGATATTTTGAAGGCTGAACAGAACTGTAAAATAAATGAAATTGATGTTGCTCATCTGGCGTCTGAATACCAGTCTTGTTCTAATTTCCACTAGCTACCCGGCATGTCTCAGAGTACCTCCCTGAGTAAGTGGCCAGTTACTATGTACTTAGTGATCACAGATGAATACAAATATTAGCTCATGCTAGGAATAATTGAGAAAGTAAATATGCTGAAAAGATCTTCTGAAACTGAAATAGATTACTTTTCGATTTTATTCCATTCTGGATTATCAGCACCTTTCTGCCGATAATTATCCATTAACATGAATAATTTAGAATTGAACAGATATCCACTTTGGGCATTAAGCATTCAAGCAGGAAGGAAAGATGGAAAGACGATAATTTCCAAACCATTACTAATTTTTTGTTGTTGTTGCCTCACTTGACTTATCCCTTTCATTTAATGCCAAAGACTCCCTTGTGGAAAAAAAAGTAAACCTTTGCCAAAGAAAGGGTTGTCTGTTGACTTGTATAAGGCAGGCTGAACAGTAATGAATGGTAATTGTTAGTTGGACTTGATAGGGTTGTGTCACCAACAACTTGGAAATATTCCTGAAGCTTTAGATCCTTAATCTCCGTCTTTTGGGACCCCTATTGAAAAAAGATTTAATTTGGAGGGTAACATCACATTTTTAAAAACCACACACACCCTCTTTGACTATTAATCATTGTTTTAATTTGTGAGTCGGTTGATGCCAGTATTAGTGATGTCTGGGAAATTCTATTTATGTCAATGAGATAAATTAGGGAAGATTTCTGAATCAGCAAAATTGGAAATGGAATTGGAGACTATGGATTAGAGTCCTAAAGAAGCTTGACCTGTGGAGTTAGATAGAACTTGGCTCAAATCTTGATTATGGTTTTTACTATGTGACCTTGGACAATTTACTTCTACATTCTTATTTATAAAGTATGTATGAGCATTCAGGCAAATGAAATAGTTATTCTTTATTAGAAGTATACAAAGAGAAAAGAACTTCCAGGCAGAAAGTATGTTTATATCTATTTATATCAACTTCTACACTTATTATTCTGTGGCTGGTGGGATGGGATGGGGCTGCGGATTGAAGCAGTTGAATAAACCTAGGAATAAGCAAAGGGCAGCCTAGTAGTCTACCACTATTCCCATTTTGCAGAAGGCATCGTTTGGGTTTTTGATTCAATATATGTAACTGAGTGAATTATGATGGAATAACAGTATTAAAAATAAATTTTCAGATTGTTATGGGGATACTAAGTGCCACTTGTGAAAGTTTTAGAGCTTCTCAAGCATGGCTTAAGCATGCTATGGATTCTGGCAGATTCTTGTAAGGCTTCTTGTAAGGAGCACCTCCTCTTCTTACCCCCAATCCCATCGAGGGAAAATCCTGAGACAGTGCTTTTGAGGTGTGCCTTCAGCAATGTCTTCCCTGTGGGAACTTAGGAGCTGTGAAATCTTCTCATCAGCCCCCAATAAATTCAGAGAATTAAATTCTGTGTAACTGGAATAAACGTGCAGGGCAGTTTTATGAATGCCTGAATTCAGTAGATTTTTTAATATAATAGAAGAAAGTTTTTTGTTTCTTTTTTTAATTTAAGTAAGAAATACTTGCTGAATAATGATTGAGCACTCTTGTGGAGAAAGCTGTCTCCAAACTCCAGTGGTGGGCTTTGGGAATATAGAAAAGATATAAAGATGGGTGTCCTTGCCCTTGGGACAGGACTCTATATACCCATCACAATGGGTATATAAAAAGGGACATCATACTGTTATAAGCTTTAACGTTTAGAACATAACATGTAAATGAAAGCAAGTTTAATGTGCTACAAATGGAGTATGTAGAGGCTAGAAAACTTGAAGTAACAAGGTAAGAGTCCGTGAGATCAATTAGGAAAGATTTCTGAATCAGCAAAATTAAAACAAATTTTTTTCTTTAATGTTTATTTCTGAGAGAGAGAGAGAGAGAGAGAGTAGGGGAGGGGCAGAGAGAGAAGAGGACACAGAAACCAAAACAAGCTCCAGGCTCTGAGCTGTCAGCACAGAGCCCAATGCGGGGCTTGAACCCATGAACCATGAGATCATGACCTGAGCCAACGTCAGACGCTTAACCGACTGACCCACCCAGGCACTCCCTGAATCAGCAAAATGTGAAATGGACTTGGAGGCTATGGATTAGAGTTATAAAGAGGAATGGCCAATAGAGTTAGATCAAACTTGGTTCAAATCTTGACTGTGATCTTGGACAGTTGTCCGTCCTTATCTATGAGATATATGTGAGCATTCAAGTAAATGAAGTAGCTATTCTGTGTTAGGAGTAAAAGAAAATAAAAGATCTTCCAGGCAGAAAGTATAGAAGGTACAGTGTGCAGTGATGATGTGAATGACTAAGCTGTGTTTGTTGGGGGAATAAATGAGAGGGGCTGGAGAGAATGTGGGTGGTCAAGTCATGGGTAGAGCAGGCAAGAGGGTGGAGGGGACTCAGAGGCCAGACTCTGTTGGGTGTTGATGGAAGCGTCAATAGAGTCATTGTAGGTCCTTGAACAAAGGATGGATTTAGTGAGAAGTATTGAGCCTTTTAGTCCAGGAACTCAGGGACAAGGAGTCAGGCGGCCACCGGTACATTGTAACTTCAGTTTCTCTCCTGGACCATCTTGGTGTAAAGGGACCATCCAGGAGACAGGATTCCTTGTAGAAGTTTTTGTGTCCATACACCTTACTCACCATGCTGAGCTCTGCTTGTGCCTGTCTCTTATTGTACTGGCTTGTGGGTTATGGCTGGATTCTCCTAAAGAGCTTATGGTAAGGACAGTGTTATGTTTTAGGTGCATTTAACTTTCAGTTATCTCTGCTATTGTAGGGCACACTAGTATATGTAATTCAGAACTTAATATGGAAATTTCTTGGTTTGAAAATGCATTATTTTTTAAGCCAGATTTGTTTTATTTATTTATTTTTAAAGTTTATTTATTTTGAGAGAGAGAGAGAGAGCGAGAATTGGAGAGGGGCAGAGAGAGAGGGAGAGAGAGAATCCTAAGCAGGCTCTGTGCTGTTAGCATGGAGCCCAATGTGGGGCTTGATCCCAGGAACCATGAGATCATGACCTGAGCCGAAATCAAGAGTTGGATGCTTACTGGACTAAGTCACCCAGGCACCCCATAAACCAGATTTATTTCAATGTTGTTGAGGATCATACTAATGCTGATAATGAATTTGCATTCCTAAGCCTATGTTACCTGATGGTGAGGTGGGTATATTGATGGCAAAGAAGAGTCCACCTTGGTTTAAAGATTTTCCTCAGAAATCCTTTAAAATGGATAGTTAAGACTGGACTATACTGAGTATGTTAATGAAGATGAATTTCTTTTCAAAATCTGTGCAAGTCCAGTATGGCCACCTAAGCTGTCTACCTTATGCCTGAGAGTGATTTATAGATGATGCCTATGTTGTAGCCAGAATGAGTCCTCGGTCACGGTATATCTGGAGGAATCCTATCGTGTTGTGTTGCCTTGTTGAAGATGAATGAAGGTAGCTTTTTCGAAGGACTTGGGCTTTGTAGAAGCTTTTCCAGATATCAGCTCTGCTAATAATCTGTCAGGTTTTTCCTCCTGAAGTAAACTTGTTTGAAAATCTGGCCAATTAAAAAAAAAAAAAAGATATGGGGAGCAGTGTCCACATGTAATAAACAAAAAAATCACACGGCTGTTCTTGCAACATGTTCTTTCAGTTGACTTGCTTGCCTTCACCACTGCCTTCCCCCACCCCTGCCTTCCCCCTACCTTCTCATAGTCATTACCAAACTATGTGCTTATGATGTCATGAGCACAGGATTATTATTTACTTCTTGAGTCAGGAGTTGTAGTATTTATGAGTGGAAATCAGAGGTGGAAGTCAGGAATCTTAATTTATACAGTTTAGTTCAGGATTATTTTCAGTTGTGTTTTTTAGGATTATGTGTCATCTTTTTATTTCCTCTAAGAAATAGTTTTGGATAGGGAAAATTATTAAGCTGTTATTTTTAGTGACCTGCTTTGAGTTTAGTTTTATGCTGGTTACTGCAGAGGATTAGGAAAAATGACGATTTTGTGCCTTTGGAGAGTTTGCAATCTAGTTGGGAGTAAGGGGTATAAGGAGGAGTGAATACCTGTTGAGCCTCTATTATGCCAGACAGATGAAACAAAGGAAATGTGAAATTATTATTTTTAAAGATTTTTTTAGTGTTTTTATTTATTTCTGAGAGACAGAGAGAGAGAGAGCGAGCAAGCAGGGGAGGGGCAGAGAGAGAGGGTGACACAGAATATGAAGCAGGCTCCAGGCTCCGAGCTGTCAGCATAGGGCCTGACATGGGGCTCGAACCCATGAACCATGAGATCATGATCTGAGCCGAAGTTGGACACTTAACTGACTGAGCCACCCAGGCACCCCAGAAAATCTGAAATTATATTATTGATTGCATAGTACAGACCTCATACCATAGACTGTACTTGGGGAAGAGCGCTCAGGTAGTTATGAATATCACAGAGAAATTGTAACTTATTCCAGATCTTAAAAAAAAATTGTGTCAGTTACAAGGGGTGAAGGTGAAGCAAATAACAACAACAAAACCATTTCATTTGGAGCTGAGAGGGATCAAGCAAAAGCCTGGACCAGGTTTGGGTGTTCTTGGGGCAGTGATGAGACTGTCCTGAGTATCAGTGAACAGTAGTGACATGAGGTGCTTAGGTTGGTTTGGAGCTGTGTTTTATAAGGCAGGCTTATCAGTTGAGATTTTTTTTTTTTTTTTTAATTTATTTTTAGGACAGAGAGAGACAGAGCATGAACGGGGGAGGGGCAGAGAGAGAGGGAGACACAGAATCGGAAACAGGCTCCAGGCTCCGAGCCATCAGCCCAGAGCCTGACGCGGGGCTCGAACTCACGGACCGCGAGATCGTGACCTGGCTGAAGTCGGACGCTTAACCGACTGCGCCACCCAGGCGCCCCTAGATTTTAAAGGATAGAAAATAGTGAAGCACTATGAATTTTTGAGGAGGATACTAATACGATAGTAGGAACCAGATTGGCTGGGAGGGAAGGGAGATTGGCACCCGGGGTGTGTGAGGTGATGAGACCTGAGTTAGAGTTGTAGAGGGTGCGATCAGGAGAGAAAAGGGGGAAAAAGAGATTGTGAAGGAAAAATTGAAATTCGTGAGGACTGGATGTGGCAGATGGAGAGTGATCCATCAAGTTTTTTAGCCTGGGTTCTGAGACATTGAGATAAGGAAGGTAGGAAGGTTTCCTCATTTTTGGGGGGAATTTGATGAGTTCAGCGTCAGAGGTATCGGATATAAAGTGGTAATGGAACGTCCAAGTGAAAGCTCTTCTAGTTCCTAGAGATGAGCCTGAAGCTGGTGGAGGACGAGGTTAGTACAGTTGCAAGTGTGGTTTTGTGGTGCATCAGCATGGATGTAGTGGCTGTAGCCAAGAGAATGAATAAGCTCTCTGACGACTAGAGTTTAGGAAAAGAGCAAAAGGCCAGAGATAGTGGTAACGATACACTAATACACTATTCTGTAGGCTTTAGGCCATTTTAATGGACTTCTTCCTTGTTCTTCCTGCCCCGACTCCAACAAGCATCCTTTGTATATGTGCTGCCGAAGCGAGCACCCAACAAGCATCCTTTGAATGCCTCCTACCTTGTAAGCACTGTCTTAGGCACCGAGGAAACAGATGAGTCAGACAAGGTCTCTACCTACAAGGAGTTTATGGGTCCAGGGGGAGGAGACAGATGCATAAATATATAGATGTAATGAAGTGTGGTAGTTGCTGCAATAGAAGTATGTAGGGGGGATTCTAAGGGCCTAAAGGTCTGTTCTGCCTTGGGCATGCAGAGGTTGGAAAGTGCTTCCCAGAGATGACATTTGAGCTGAGTCTTGAAAGATGAGTTAAGGGTGTACACTATGGAAGACAGGGAGAGGTACACTCCAGGCCGAGCAAACAGCATGAACAAAGCTTGAAGGAACGAAACAGCCAGACTTCTTCAGGTAACTTGGGACAGCTTTAGCTTGTGCTGCAGTAAATGATGAGCATTTCAGGGTTTTTAAGCATCGGGTGATAAAGTTTCATGTTCTAGAAAGATTATTTTGTCAGTGGTGTAGGGGGTGCATTGGAGAGGAACAAAGCAAAAGCCTTTTTAAATACCTTCATTATGCTTAACAGTAACACGTTTGTTACTGAATGATCCTGTTTGTAGACTCCTAGAATCTGAGAACTACAGGAACTGTTTCTCATTCATTTTCAAAGGGAATACTTGAGATTTACTCAGGATCACAGAAGTGGTTTTGTGATAGTTTGTTCTGGAATTCAGTCTTCAGTGGCCGTAATGTGGTTGGTGGTTAATAAATGTCATTTCACCTCTCTAATTCCCTCACGTCCCATTCCAGTGTTTGTTATGTCCTGCCACACTGCATTGTGCTAGAAGACATTCAAGTCCATTGTTGTTTTTCTCAGTCCAAAGTGAACAGTGGTATTTTCCCAGGTCTGACTGAGGAAGGTCTGCCCTGAGAGTACCTGGGAGAATAGGGACTTTTGACCTGGGGCAGTTGGGTGCCCTGGAGTGGAATGAATTGGATGTTAGGATTATTCATCTGTAATGATTCAGATGTAGAAGAATATCAAGGTATTTGTTTTATTGAGTGTGCAGATGTAATTTTCTCTCCTGCTAAAGTTCCCTTCAAGTTGTTTTCTTTTAAACGTAATTTTAAATTGTGCCAATGAAACTTTGGTAGAAGAAATGGGCTCTAATAAATTGGTTACCTCCAAAAACTATATCTTTACTAAAAAAACATAAGATTTGACATTATACTTGTATTCTAAATCTTCCTTTCCTGTGTTTTTAATTTCTTTGGATATATATATATATATATATATATATATATATATATTTTTTTTAAGTAGGCTCTAGGCCGAGTGTGGGGATTGAAGTCACAGCCCCCAGATCAAGAGTTGCATGGTCTACTGCCTGAGCCAGCCAGGTGCCCCTTCATTGGGTTTTTGTGAAAGGAAATTGTTTGGGTTTAAAGTGCTAAGTGAGAGTTTGGGTTTTTTTGTATTGTAGTCATTTTGCTGGAGAAGAACAGGATAGAAGGATATCTTGGAGGTCCTTAGATTCCCTTGGGGGAACTTGGGACACAAGGGGATGTGGAAGGATGGATACGTTCCATTGATAAGTCTTCCTCAAAACTTAACTGAGTTGTGATTTCTTTACTCTTTTCTGTGGGCTCTGTCTCCATCTTCTCCGGAGACGGGTCTGGGTTTGGAAACTGTCCACTTTGGCAGAGCTGCCAATTCTTAATTCTTTCTCAAGTGGGCAAGGGTACATTCTGTTTTTGTTTGTGAGTGTTTGGGGGAGGGGGAGGGAGAGAAGGCACAGAGTAACTACTCACAGTGAGTCTTCATCTGAATTCCTATGTAACTGGAAGTTTCCTTGGCTTTGTTTTGGGGAGATGACTTGGTAACACCGGCATTTATGTTGTGTGGGAGTGTGGTTGTCACTTCCCTCAGATGTCTGATTTAGGATGGCCATAAAAACTTCCTTCTTGTCCTTATCTGTCAGCCTTTGCCCCGCCCTGGTCTGAGTGCCTTTTGTGCACACTGCTGGATATTAAGCATCCCGTTCAGTTTAGAGCTGAACTGATTGAGTGTTCCCTGAAAGTTTAGGGAAACCATCTTGCTCCTGACTGTTATGTTTGGGTTAATGACTCCAGTATTCTTCCAGTCACCTGGCCCTTTCTTAATTTCAAAATTTTGAGTAATGAGATATTTTGAATATTTAGAAAAGTCCAGGGGAAAAAAACTAACACATTTTTGAGCCCATAACCGAAATTTAATGGATATTAACATTTTGTCATATTTGTCTTGGATCTCTTACTCTTTTTAAGATATAATGTTAGATGTAGCTAAGGCCTCCTCTGCATCCTTTCCCCTTTTTTCTTTCTTGGGAAATGCTTATTGGCCTGATTTGCTATGTATCATTCAATTTCATGTTTTATACTTTATATATATATATTTTTAATTTTTTTTAACGTTTATTTATTTTTGAGACAGAGAGAGACAGAGCATGAATGGGGGAGGGTCAGAGAGAGGGAGACACAGAATCTGAAACAGGCTCCAGGCTCTGAGCTGTCAGCACAGAGCCCGACGCGGGGCTCGAACTCAGGGACCGCGAGATCGTGACCTGAGCTGAAGTCGGCTGCTCAACGGACTGAGCCACCCAGGCGCCCCTATACTTTATATTTTTAATGTATTATATATACATAAACAACATATAGTTTTGTTTTGAAATCTTGCATAAATAGAATTGAACTGTATGTATCCCTTTGCAACTTTTTCTCTCAACATTGTTTTTCATCCGTCTACACGTAGATCTAATCCATTTACTCACCTAATCGTTAAGCCTCTTTCCTCCATTGCCTTTTTCACTTGTCCTGTGAAAAAATATCCTACCCATTAAAGTCCCAGTTTAAAGCATGTCTTCCATGAAAACTTTCCTGTTTTTTTTTCTCCAACAGGAGAGTCCCCACTTCTGAATTCTCCTGTCATTTTATCCATACTTGTCTGGTAGTAGTTGTATATTTTTGTATTTTTGCTTATTTGTGCCCTTGGCATGCCACTTCTACTACACTGTGAGCTCCTTGACAGCAGAGAAGTGTCTTTTATCTTTGTATTTTTCCTGGGGCTTGCCACAGTAACTCATACATGGTAGGCATTTAGTAACTGTTAGTGACTAAATGGTTAATGAATAAAAAAATAAAGACAATCCTTTGCGTAGGTGAATTGTTAATTAGGAGCGTGAGAGTGGGCCCCCATGAAAAATCGAGCTTATAAAAGAAAGATTCAGCACTGAAAATTACATAAAATGCACATAATTGGGTGAGAGTAGTCAAGACTAACTTCCTGCAGGAGATGAGAGCAAACATTCCCTGAGAAATGAAATGGGAATTGATTGGTGATATCATCCAATGAGGAAACTCCTGGGAATTGATCCTGATGGCATCTGTGAGGCACTGTGCTCCTGTGGCCAGCCTCATTTCACTAGCTATCAAATTCTGCTGTTGTCATCAAGGTCTTGACACCCTCACTGGAGATGGGACACTGGCTGTTGAGAAAAAGCAGCCTCTCTGTTCACTTAATAAACTCTGCTGAGAACCAGGAATTCTTTGGCATCTAAAGAAGAAAGGCTGATATACCCATTCGTATATATGCTTTTAACACTTCCCTTTTTTTATTGAAACCAGATTGAATCTCAGCAGAATATTTTGAAGCTTTTAATTCTAGAAGGTATATTCCCAATATAACATCGTTTTGGCCTCATAGAAGTTCTTCTTTCCCCCGCCGAGTAGAAATTAAATATTAAGTGGAACTGTATGAAATTGCAGTTTTTAGGTAAAAGCAGTCAAATATTGGCAGTTGTGTATGGTCAGACCTTATGTATCCAGTCTTGATTTTCTCCTGGTCTGCAGAACATTGTGGACCTTTTTGAAGTGGATAATCCCAAGTCCAGTTTGTCTTTTGTAGTTATGTTAAGCTCAAATTTTTTAACATTTATTTTTTTAAGTTTATTTATTTATTTTGAGAGTTGGGGGAGAGGGACAGAGAGAGAGAAAGAATCCCAGGCAGGCTCTGCACTGAGCCTGACAGGGCTTGATACCACGAACCTCGAGCTCATGACCTGAGCAGAGCATCATGACCTGATGCTTAACTGACTGAGCCACCCAGGCGTCCCTTAAGCTCAACTTTTTAATAAAATGTTTTTCAGCACACATTTAGTATACTTGGGAATGTTGTGGGTAAATGTGTGAGGGTTGTAGGCCAGAGTACACTGTGAAAAGTAAGTCCGAGATAAAAAAACTTTTGCTCTCAATAGTTAGGCAGAATTGATTGAGTTGGCTTTAATGAGCATAGTTTCTTTGAATAACTGACACCCCCTCCCCTCCCCGCCCTTCCTGCCACCCCCATGTCTTCTCTCTAGTCTTGATAAGGGAGAGCTGGTGGCGGGGAAAACCATGGAAGAGAAAATTACCTGTGGCCCTTGATTGTATTTGGAGACTTAGCAGGGAAGAGGGTATGAGCCCTGGCTCCTAGCACCAGACTCTTACTTTGTAAACTCCAAACAGTTCTTAGGTTAAGGGGGGCAGGGGTGGGGGGGTGGGGGGGAGGGAGTGGCGGGGCGGAGCTCAGGAAGTGGGATGGAGAGCAAAGACACAAAGATAGGGGGAGTTAGCAGTATGGAATAGGATTGAGGAACAGGAATGGAAAAATAAGGATAGGTTAAAGAGGGTCTGTTTCCTCTTATCCTTCAAAACCCTGTTACAAGTCTTTATAAACCTTGTACCTTGACTATATCCCAATTGCCTCCAGGCCACATACCTACTTGGAAAACATCATATATAGAATTCAGCTTTGAAAGTATTGGTTTTGTGTTCAAAAATGGTTCTTTGAGAAGTCAGGGTCATTTTAAATGAGTTGGTCTACTATTGTCCTTTGAATCATTAATAAATGACATTGAAGGAAAAGAAAATCCCTCTGAGCCTTTAGTATGAGTAAGTCTTGGTCTTTACGTGAAGATAGTCTTGTGTGAAGAATTGAGGAAGACAATGGTCTTTCATTCTATCGTGCTGCTAACAAAAATATTTTGGACAGCGAGTTCTCATTTATTTTTAAAACTTACCTGCTCTTATGAATTCCTTTGTATTTGCTTACATCTTCTTTGAATTAAGAGCTCACCTGGCTGAGTGTTAGAGTACTCATTCATTTTCTGAAGTTTTCTGGACATTACTAAGGACACAATTATCTGACATGAAGAATACTTGGTCGTGTTTAGTGACTGGGGATACACACTTCCCATACTCCTCAGAATCCTGAAAATAGAATTTGAAAGTTAGACTTAATATTTGCTGCATCCTAGTTTCTTTGGTTGCCTAAAATAAATTCCTAGCTGTTTGGCACAAGGTGACCTCTCATTTTAACATTAAATTCCTTCTCTCTCACATCATCTTTGAAGTTTTTTGTAATATGCCAGTTCATTATGGAAATTAAGATGAAAAAAATTGTCTACACAAATTTCTCTTGATGTTAGCTGCCAGGTTGAGACTGAATTCCTTTCTACTGAATACCTGCTGTGTACTGGAATTTGGACAGAAAGCTCTAAGGAGATGCCAAGGACGTGTTACCCCAGTAAATAAACAGATAGTAGGAGAATCAGCCCCTCGGGAATTCATGTTCTGTGTTAAATGGGAAATAGTTATATATACATAAATACGTATATAGAAAAAATGTGAAAAACAAATAACAACTGCAAAGTAGTATGTATACCATCATACAGCATTTTAGAACCTAAAGGAAATTTACATATTGTCATCATTTTCTAGGTAGGGAAATAAGGTCCAGAAACTTTGACTTGTCCAAGGTAGTAGTTACCATTAACAACAAACATTTTATTGAGTATTTGCCCAATGAGAAGTTAGGCCTCGGTATAGAAAGAGTTCAAGTCAATCAAGAAAAATAATTGTGAAGACTGAATATTTGCATAGAAAGAGAAATAGTAACACAAAGTCATGGGTGCTAAGTGTCAAGTGAGGAGTACTGTTATACAGAATAATATACAAGTTTTTTGTTTTGTTTTGTTTTGTTTTTTTAAAGTAAGCTCTTTGCCCAACCTGGGGCTTGAACTCACAACCCCCAGATCAAGAGTCACATGGTCTACCGACAGAGCTGGCCAGGTACTCCCTGGAATTATATAGAAGTTTAGAGTGAGTAGATAAGGGGAAATTTTACACTTAGGGTAACCTAGACCTTAGAGAAGAGAGAAAACGGTAATTTAGGGGGAAGGCATTAGAGCAGTGCGTATTTAGAAGGCATTTAAGGCATGGAACAGTGAACTGAGCCCACCTTGTCTTGAGGACAGAGCAAGTAGATGAACGAGATAAAGTTGGAGAGTTAGGTAAATTGGAGAGGGCCTTAAATCTCAGGCAGGGAAATTTGGTTTGTACTTACAGTGAAAAATCCCCAAGCACAGAATTGTACGTGTAAATGAATATTTTAGGAAAATGGATTTCAGTTATGCAGTGTAAAATGGAAGAAGAGAGGCCAGGTAGAGACTGTTATAATAGTCCTGGGGAAAAGGAGTCTCTACAGGGGTGATGGTAATGAGGAAAGGGAAGAGATTCAAGTGATTTTGAAGAAAAAAAATAGACTTTGGTAACTGCTTTTATAGTAAGAGGAGATGATAGTGCATATGTTCTCAGTCTGGGTTATAGCAGTAAAGGAGCTGGGTTTGGTTGGTTTCTGATACATCTACTCTGCAAAGGGATACCTTGGTGGAAGCCTTTGGAGAGGACTGAGTCTGGACCAGTATTCTCAGTACTAAATATGTAGTTTAAGTGACCGGTTTAAGTTTGCAGACTTCCTAAGTTAGTAGAACTTGGCTCAGAGCCCATTCTTTTGACTGTTGTTCAGTGCTCTTTCTACTATATCCTATTGCTTAAGAAGAGGTGGGTCAAGTGGTTAAAAATGAGGAGATGCCTGGGAAGTGAAATGGGAAGTCAAAGACCACATTATGATGAGGTTTAACCACAAGCCTTTTCAGTTCTGCATAGGTTTTCCTTCTCTTCAGACACTAAATGTGTACACTGTTGGGCTCATAATGCAACAGTGACCCGCATTCCTTAGAGCCATCTTCTGACATTCAGTTCTTCGTAGTCAAGGAAAAAGATTCCTTCCGATTTTGGATTTAATTGTGTTGTACTCTCTGACTTCCCATTTTGAAGATGAAATGTCTTTTCCTTTGCGTGTAGATAGGATGCTCTGGTTATAGGCTGTAGGTGAGGTAGCCTCAAAGGCCCCATCAGTCTTTTTGGAGTAAAGGGAGGAGGAGAGTTTTGGACCCAAATCTTTTAAGCTTATTTACCCCTGTCAGCAATTAAGAACAATTTACTTACACAGGTCTTATTACCTAAAAAGGTCAGAAAATACTGTGAATCAATAGAGTGTTTTCACTAATAGGAAGTTTTAGAGAACTGAATAGCCTTCTAAAAAATCCTTTATATTTGGTTTTTAAATACATAGTCTGGTATATTTAAGATGTGACTCAGTCTTGCTTCCTTTCCTTTCCTTTCCCTTCCCTTTTCCTATTCTGCCAGGCTTTTATCTGCCTGGTAACCGATATCTGAAGACTCACACTAGCATTTTCTGGATCAGCTAACATTTATTATGTACCTACTACAAGGGTCTATTATTAATTTGTTTATTACTATCATTTTTTTAAAGTTTTTATTTACTTATTTTTGGGAGAGAAAGAGAGAGGGGGAGGGAGGGGAGTGAGTGCACAAGCGGAGTAGAGGCAGAGAGAAATGGTAACAAAAGATCTGAAGCAGGCTCTATGCACACAGCAGAGAGCCCGATGTGGGGCTCGAACTCACGAACCATGAGATCATGACCTGAACTGAAGGCAGACACTTAAACGACTGAGCCACCCAGGCGCCCCACAAGGGTCTATTATTTAATTTCATCTGCCAAGATGAAATATTCCTGGATCTTATGACTAGGGCCCTAGTAATAAACATTTTCCAGTGCTTGGCTTCTACAGTTCTTACCCCACATATTTATTTATTTGGGGGGTGGAGGGGCAGCAAGAGGGGGAGAGAGAGAGAATCCCAAGTAGGCTCTGCATGGCCAGTGTGAAGCCGGATGCGACCCTAACTCACAAACTGAAAGATCATGACCTGAGCTGAAATTGAGTCGGACGCTCAACCAACTGAGCCACCCAGGCACCCTGATTCTTACCTATTTTAGTCTTTGCCATGGCTCATCTGTTATAACTTCTGACCTGGCAGGGAAGTGAAAGGAAGAAAATTTTACTATTTAATAGTGAGACCCTACTGTGAGTTATGCTAAGTACTTTATATATCACCTCACTTAATACTCATAACAGTTCCGTAAGATAGATATTTTATGCCTATTTACAGATAAATTCATCTAAAATACTTATTTTGTTTATATATTTATTATGGTGTTAATAAAATATTTATTAATTCAGCCAAGATATTCAGGTACTGTTTAAGGTGCTGAGGATAGCACAGTGACTATCAGATGAGGTCCCTGCTAAGGCACAGAGAAGTTAAATAACTTGCCCAAGGTGACATAGCACAAAAGTGACAGAGCTAAGCTTTATGTATAGATCTGGTGGATTCCAAAGGGAATGTATGTAACCACTATAACATGCTACCATTTACATATATTGCATGTTCTCTGTGATTACTTAAGTTATAAAGATAGGTGGGGCTTCTAGTATTTCTTTGTTTAAAAAGATTCTCCACGAATCCAAGAAAAATCTATCTTAGTGCCAACAAGCACACCTGCCCAATGATGCTTTTCCTCTCTTCCCCTCCCCCCTTCCTACTCCCTCTCCACCCACTCATACCTGGGTATAAACTGGACAGTGCCACCTGCTTTGGAATTTGGATGTGTTTGTGTTTTGAGGACTGGGAGAGTTTTGTTTGTTTCTTTGGCTTCCTGAATGTTCCTTGCCCACTTGCAAGTGCTTTCTTGTAACATGATGGTGAGTAATATGTTGTTAATGTTGTAATGTGGTCATACCAGTTGGAATATTTTTTTTTCTTTTTCCCCCAGTTCTCTCTGTTGAGTATGTGAGTAGGGACTCTTGGGTCAAACTTTGGCAGTTCATTCAAATAGAGAAAGCTTTCTATATTTGGAGGACTAGAAAGTAGTCTCGAGGTTGGGAAGACTATTAAAATCCAGTGTCTTCTGCCCAGCTGAAATTTAGTTTTGTTAGCATTCTAGGTTTATTCTTTAGCTAGTGTGATCCAAGAGAATACTTATTTTAGATCATGACCATTATCACCAGATGCCATATCTAGGCTAGATGGTATTTGTTCTGGAGTTAGGAGCTTAAAAACAGGCACACAGGTTTTGTGGTAAGCATTACCTAGTAGGTCGGAAGCATTAAAAAATGATTAGGTCTGTGAGAGTGAGAAGCGGTGTTCCAGTTGAGTTCTAGGGATTAATTAGATAGGGTGAAGGGGGCTAGTGTTAGAAGTGGTTTTGGGGACCCAAGTCAATTAAGAGTTGGGATTTAGGAATATCTGTGCAGGACACATAAGGTCAGTGAGATGATTTATGTGGATGTGACTAACCTAGTGCTTGGTCCTTGATTGGTGCACAGTAAATATTTGTTAAATCTTTAAAGGTACTTGAATGGTGAGAGTTGTCAGTTTGTCTTTCTGCAGCAGCTTTCTCATCAGTAAGTATTCCTTCTTTAGAAAAATATTTATTGATCCTTTAACTGTGAGTAAAACATTGGGAAAGGGATTGGGGTATTGGAGATTTATATCAGATTCTTGCTGAAACTGCGGTCTTAGCATGTACAAATTGAATCAATTAGGCCTAGCATTTAAGGGCATAATTTAAGGGGAAATTTGTGATTTTGCTTTGCTAGAGTCAATCCTATGCTTTCTTGATAGAAATAGCTTCTTGATCCTGTGATAGAGTTGAAAATGCTTGCTTTTCAATTCCAGTTAAACTGGGTTCAATTTTTCCTGTTTGAGATAGTTGCCTATGATGTTTCCTTTTATTCTCCCTATTTTTTTCAGTGAATGAAGTAATACATTTGAAAGTATTTTGTGAACTGCAAAGCTAGCAGTTGCTATCACCACCACCACTACCAATAATAATGCTAAAAATATTAATGGGATAGGACTCATTTTAACAAGGGTTGATTTCCTGGATTAATTTCGAGGAGAAAAACTCAGGACCATGGGATATTTGCTGAATGACTTATGTACTGATTCATACTATTTGTACTTTTTGTGGAAGAGAGAAGGAAAAGCAGAGACCTGTTACCCTGAAAACTTAGCATGGGGCTATGTCATCATTAAGGGTTGCCTATACTACTTAGACATACTCTATTGTGGCAAGAAAGGTAAATAGGATTTGTCATATGTTTGACTTCAGAGGCTTCTCGTACATTCTACTGAAGTATCTATCTACATAGGAAACAATTCATCCTAGTCTGTTGGTAAGATCAACCACATTCCGTTATGGATCCTATACTGATAAAATGTCTCTGCCCAGGACAGTATGGCCTCCCAAAGTGGTAAGATTAAGGAAACAGTACCTTTGACCAAATTATCTGGCTAGTTGTTACCATCAAAAGCCTTTACAGTCAACTTCTGATGATTGTCTTTCTTGGAGAAGAACGTGTGATTTTAATTCAGAAGAGCAAGTTGTTTAGTAAATTTGAAAGACGCTTACTTTACAAGTTTACATCTTTTTCTGTTTCTGGTGCCTAGAACTCAGTAAATCTTTGAATAAAGGAAGTTAGCTGATACCTATCTTGGGGTTTTCTCTGGAACCAGCCCATCAGATGAATGTCTAGGCTGTTGGCTTATTGGTTTATGCATCCCCTTCACTTAGCTGACTGCCTGGCACAGAGTGGGTCCTTGCTAAGTGCTTACTGAGTGATTGAGTCAGGAGGTTAAGGTTTTCATTATGGGAGAATTGCACTGACCTGGTGCTGTTGTGCTGATGGTGGCCCTTCCAAAGAGGAGGAAGAAATGTAGCTTTCCTACAGGTCAACATGAATCAAAGTGAATGTGAGGAAAGTGATTGCTCGGATGCTTGCAGGCATTTTACTTTTTCGGACAAGGAGAAGTATTGTGTTAAAAGTTGATGCTTTATTTCTCTCTTGGTTTTTATTTTATGTTTTATTCTGTTCAAAATTGGTTATTGCTGTGATTTCATAACAGCATAAGAGTACTATGTTATAGCTTCAAACTGTCCATAGAAAAGAAAAAGAAAATCTATCTCTTTGTCAACACTTAATTTTATCCTACCTTGTTCCTACAGAATTTCAGGCCTCAGGGATATAGTGATAGAAGAATATTTTCAAATCCAGTTTATATCTCTAGTGGTGATGAACAAAACAAAAACGATGATTTGATTTTAGCATGCCTTCCTGATTGTCTAATGTAGATGATTGCCATTAATATGGCTTGCTTAAGTGATGAAATTTCCTAATTATATATCTTTTTCTTTGGTACACATCTGTAGAAGTGAGAGATTTAGCTGGGTGGCAGGAAGAAAGGAAGTTTTCATAGATAAATCCACAAAGGGATCACATGGAAAATCGAAAGTCATTGGTATATGTAAAGTCAGGTAAAGATTACTAGTATAGGAGTCAACGGATTTATAGTCCATACACAGCATTAGTTAGCTCTGTGACTTTGGGCAAGTCACTTAATCTCACTCACCTGGTTCTTATGCCTTCGTCTGTAATTTGAGGGTTTGGAATGAAGTGATCTCTGATGTCCTGGTTTTAAAGTCATAATTCCAAAGTGCCAAACAAGGAAAGCAAACTGACTTTCTGCACCTCACCACCAGGCTTATTCCACATAAACCCCAAATGTGAAGGGTTAATTATGTAAAAATAGAAGTGTATAGTCTACATTCCTAAATAGACTAGAATTGTCAGATTGTATTATATGCTCATAACTAATTTTATGTGCTTAAATATAAGAGGCTTGGTTGCTTTTAAAAGAAAAATTATGGGGCGCCTGGGTGGCTCAGTCGGTTAAGCATCCGACTTTGGCTCAGGTCATGATCTCTTGGATCGTGAGATCGAGCCACGTGTCGGGCTCTGTGCTGACAGCTGCGAGCCTGTAGCTGCTTTGGATTCTGTGTCCAGAGACAGATTCTCTCTCTCTGTCCCTCTTCTGCTTGAGCTCTGTCTCTGTCTCTCTCTCAAAAATAAAACATTTAAAAAAATTAAAAAAAATTATTACTACAAAAGGCACAACATACACAAATGAAAGAGACCCAAATAATGCTCAGGATATCTTGGGTTGGAGTTTCTGCTTCTTAATGTTTATTTATTTACTTTTGAGAGAGAAAGAAAGAGAGCATAGGTCGGGGAGGGACAGAGAGAGAGGGAGACATGGAATCCAAAGCAGGCTCCAAAGCGGTCAGCTCAGAGCCCGATGCACAGGCCTTGAATTCAAACTGTGAGATCATGACCTGAGCCGAAGTCGGGTGCTTCACCGACTGAGCCACCCAGGTGCCCCTGGAGTTTCTGCTTCTTAATTTCAACCCAGAAATAGAAATATGTGTGTATTGGTTGAGTTCATGGGGAAGTGGGGAGGATGGTGGTGGCCGGTAGTGTGGATGAACATGGGTAGTATTTAAAAAAAATTTTTTTTAATGCTTATTTATTTTTGAAAGAGAAAGAGAGCACAAGCAGGGGAGGGGCAGAGAGAGAGAGGGAGACACAGAATCTGAAGCAGGCTCCAGGCTCTAGGCTCTGAGCTGTCAGCATAGGGACACGGGACTCCAGTCCCACCAACCATGAGTTCATGACCTGAGCCAAAAGGGGATGATTAACCAGCTGAGCCACCCAGGTGTCTCGGATAGTATTTTTAATAGCAGAATATTAAAGAATTCTTTAGTCTGTGGAGTTTACATGGCTAGACTGATTTGATTTTACCATAATCCCCCAGAGAACTGATATGAACCCTGTATTCAAACTCAGAATACCTAGGTCCAAGCTCCTTGCTATCTGGGTATCATTTAAGCTTTGTAAGCTTCTCTGTGTGTATGTATTTTCCATCAGAGAAGAGGGGATTAAAAATCTCAAAGAGTATTTAATTTTTAAAATTTGTATTAAATGAGGCCATATTTGTGAAAGTGCTTTAAAAACAAATCACAACAAGCTATATTCAGCCATAATATGTTTGTTCATATAGACCTTGATTATATGTGTCTGTGGGGTGAATGATGACATTTGGAACCAGTAAATAATTCACAAGCCTGTTTTAGATATAGATTAGTTCTCAGTCATCCATACACATGGACTAGCATGAATAATTTAGAACTACAAATATTTGTTGGTCATCTAGTATGAGCCAAGAAATTTTTTAGGCCTGGTTAGAATGTTTGTTTTCAAAGTTTATCATTTTGAGAGAGAGAGTGCATGAGCATGCATGTGGGAGGGGCAGAGAAAGAGGGAGGGAGAGAATCCCAAGCAGGCTGTGCTCTGCAGGGAGCTCGCTGTGGGGCTCTATCCCATGACCACAAGATCATGACCTGAGCAAGATTGTGACCCGAGCCGACATCCAGAGTTGGAAGCTTAACTGATTGAGCCACCCAGGTGCCCCTAGAATTTTTTAAAGCATAAAAGAAAGGTGCCAACCTCAATGATCTTAATTCTATCTAGAATGTATGTTGTTTTCCATCCTGATGATCTCTTACACATACCAATTTGAGAAACTTCCCTAACCCATCCAGGTAAACCAGTTGTTCTTATACCTCTTCCTACCCCACTGGGCACAAATAACATGTTTAGGTTTCTTCCAGCAGCCTGGAGTGCCCTGAAGGTAGGGCTGTAGCTTCACTTGTATCTCCAGAAGCCCTAGGGCGGTGCCTGGTACATGGCAGACCCAGCTTGGTAACTTTTGATTGAATGAATTACTGATAGTCAAATTGAGAGATAAGATGTATCAGGAAGTAATGTTACAGGGCAGTATTTGATAACAGCAAGTGCCAGTGAATGTTGCACATACTGGGCCTACAGGAATTCAAATGAGGTCTAGGTATGGCTGGGACAGGTAGAGAACTTTAAACATAATGATAGTAATAAAAAGTATCTTCCTTTGAATGGAGTTATATAATTTTGTAAAAGATAAATTTCTTTTTTAATTGTTTGGGGCTTTTAAAAACTTAGTAGTTGTGTGCTGAAGGAAGTTAATTTATCAGAAGTTTACAAAATGAGTAAATTTCCTGTGGATAACTAATTATAGATACTCAGTAATTAAAATTTTTTTTCCTTCTGCTATTTCTCTCCTTGAATAGATGTTCTGTAATTGATGGCAAAATGACCAATAATTAGGAATCAAGAAGGGAAGAGAAGATTGTCAGCTACTAAATGTTTGTGGGTTGATCCTAGAGAAAGAATGTGTTTTATTATGATGCCAGCCTCTGTTGATTTGTAGTATTTATTTTTTCTCTCATGTCAAAAGTTTAGTAATCAGAATCTTTAAGGGCTTAAGTAGAACTTTTATTTTTTACAGACTATTCTTTTAAAAGTTGAATTTAATGAGACTCAAACCTTGAACTATCGTTGACCCTAGCTGAAAGGGAAAAGAAAAAATTCGTTGTGTGTGGTAAATAGAAATACTGGTCTGGATCTAAGAAAATAAACATTATCATGATTTCTGTTTCTATTCAAGTTTCTGTTGTTGTGCCAATTTTATGACTCTCTCTGCCCTTATTTTTCTAAAGGTCACTTCCATTGTACAAGTCTTCCGAATTATTAAATTTCCCAAATAACTGTAATCCAAAGAGCCTTTTATCAGTAGCACTAAAAAGAGAAATGTCAGTTCATAAGGAGTTCTCTGTGAGCTTCTCCCTGATCTCTGTATTAGCATTTGGCTGTTAATAAATTTGTCTCTTAGAGATTCATTTCTGCTATTTGTGGGCCTGATTTAAAAAGCTAGAAACTTTTTTTTTTTAAGTAGGCTTCATGCCCAGCACAGAGCCCAGTGTGGGGCTTGAACTCACAACCCTGAGATCAAGACCTGAGCTGAGATCAAGACTTGGACACTTAACTGACTGAGCCACTGAGGTGCCCCCAAAATCTAGAAACTTTTTAAAAAATAGTTAAATCTTGTTCTTGTTCTGCATGTACCACTGATAGTGATAAAGCCACAGGACCAATTCTTGAGTCCTTACTGGGCTGTATCCACACAATAGCATATGGTAAACCAATACATTGTTTGGGAATGGTAAATTATATGATAGAGTTTTTTTGGGTTGAGCTTTTTCTCTTAAGTTTGTTTTAGGGAGAGAAAGTGGATTTTCCTTGGGTATACACTATAGTGGTGGTAGAAAACAATCCAGAATTGTGCAGGGTGAGTAGGAGGAGATGTAAACATTTGTTTTTGTCCCCCCAAAATAGACAACATGCATGAAATTAAGGGACTATTCTAAAATCTTTGAATCTGGAATGAATAGAGTAGTAAGGGGGAAAGGTGGGGAGGAAGGACTGGTAGATTAAAGACATTAGGGTTTCAGTAAATATGTGTGAATTTGCTATTCCTGGAAATTTGGGAATAAATGAGCTATTCAGCTGTGTCTGTATGTCCGGGAGAGTACAGATAGTTTTCTTTTGCTGTTATTTTTGAGGGACCGTCTGGTAGAAGGTACAACCAAAGGAGGCCCTTTGTGAGTTTTCTTTGAGGCTCAAGGAGTTGAAAGACACTGGAATGGGAATGATAGACTGGGTCCTGTGTGTGTGTGTTGACTGTGCCTTGGAAATGGCTGGGAGACCTGAGGGTTTGTTGAGGAGTGGTGAGAGCTTTTGGAGGAAAGATACCACGGGCTGTATTGGGTAGCAGTGGAGTGAGGCAGAGTATGTGGGGGGAGTTAGGCAGAAGGAAGGCAGCTGACCTTTTTTGAGGACTTGCTGTGTGTGTTAGGCACTGCCCTAACGTATCTTCGGATATTTAATCCTACCAAGAGGTCTGAAATGCAGATATTTTCTCTGTTTTATACATAAAGAAATGGAGACACAAAATGGTTGTATTACTTACCCATGATAACATAGCCCTTAGTAGTAGACTGGGATTTGAACCTAGATCTGCCTGAATCCAGAACCATTTCTCTCTCTCAGTGTAGTGTTGAAAAGAGTTGAAATAGGGCAGGTGGACGGCACGTGCTTTTTCAGTCCTCCGCGCTGGATGGGGTGTGCTGTAGTGCCAGGTCCGGTCTTGGGGGTCATATAGGCTGGGTTCATGAAAATCCTGGTCCTGCCGCTTCTTACCTGTGTAATCTTGAGTGGATTCCCTAACCTTTGTGAGCTTTGGCAACTTCATCCATGAGGTAGGGTTAATGATACAAACAAACCTCTTCGTGTTGCTTGGATGTTAAAGTGAAATAATGTCTGAAGCTTTAATGCATGTTACTTCCTGTCACTTCTTTTTTTCCTTTTAGAGCCATCTTATCATCTCTGGGTTGTAACATAGGTCTACACAGGTCTCTTTCATATGGAATTTGGTCATGTTCTCTTTTTTCTAAGAAGGTTGTATTTTGTTTCTTTCACTTGGAACGATCCATATTAATTAAAAACAATCTGCCAACAGAGTCTTTCATTTTTCCCTCCCACTAATCAAGAATTGTGTGAAATTTCTACGGCTTTTTGTCCCTCCTCTTTCTCCCTGTCTGGATTCCTTGGGACTGACATCATAGACATGGAGGAGTCTCTGACCTTTGAAAATTCTTGACAGCCTTAAGTGTTGTGGTTTTCCAGTGAGTTTTGGGAGGAGTTGGAGGGGACTCAGACACAGCTGTAGTGCATCACTGGAACCGGGAGAGGGTATAATGTGAGAACGTGGATGCTTTGGGGGAACGTGGCAGACGAGAAAATGTAGGGTCAGTAGTTTCTCAGACATTTTAACATAGCTCTGTTATCTATAATCGGTATTTAATTTTGGGTCATTTTTCTCTGTTACTAAGTAGTTGGGCCCTCAGACCATGCAGACCGAATGTAATATTAGTCTGAGTTAAACAGTGTTTAAGGAAGAGAAATTTGTTGCAAATAAGATCATATAACAAGCACATGTCTTTACAATGACCACTGTTTTAGATTTACCTGTTTACAACACTGATTATCTGATTATCATCCATTCTAGTGTGTGTGTGTGTGTGTGTGTGTGTGTGGTGGAAACAATGTGTAAATAAATACAAGTACTCTGGTGTGATAAATAATATAATAGTGGTAGAGTACCAGGTGCAGCAGCAAGGAGGGAGTGGGCAACTTAAGTTGGGAAGCCAGAGAATGTTTTGAAAATAAGGTAGTACTGAGTTAGTCTTATAGAAGAGATAAGAATTCACCTGCTAGGCCATAAGTCATTCCAGGCAGAGGGGACAACATAGGCAAAGGAACTGAAATGTGAGCACATGGTGTACTTGGGGAACTACCAGCACAGAAAGGGGAATGGTGGCAGGTGAATAAGGCAGGAGGGTCAGGGAGAGCCAGATTGTGAAGGAATCTTAAGTTTTAGTCATTGAAGAATTTAGAGCAGTGAGATATAATACATATTCACATTTTAGATTGACCAGCCTCCATAAGCAAGCAATGACTGGAGAGAGGAGGAGGGAGAAATTAGGAAGCTGTTTCCTGGAGTGCAGGTTATGAAAATCTGAGAGAGAATAAGAGTTGTAGCTTATGGAGAGTGTGGGATGGATCGGAGAAATTTTAAAGGGAAAATGAGTAGCACTTCATAATGGACTATTTGTGAGTGAGGATAAAGTAAGAGAGAAGTCCAGGGTGGCTCCCAGGCTTTTGTGATTGATTGGATGATGGGGGGAGGGGCGATGGTACCATTTGCTAGAATAGGCGTACTGGAAGAGGAGTACTTTGGAAGGGGGAAGGACAGATATGAGAGAATGAGATTTTTTTTTTATTAAAAAAAATTTTTTTTTTAATCTTTATTTTTGAGAGAGAGAGACAGAGTATGAGCAGGGGAGGAGCAGAGAGGGAGACACAGAATCCAAAGCAGGCTCCGGGCTCTGAGCTGTCAGCACTGAGCCTGACGCAGGGCTCAAACTCAGGAACCGTGAGATCATGACCTGAGCCACACAGGAGGCCCCTGAGATCATGTTTTTATGTGCTGTGTTTGAAGGGCATGTAGGAGGTGAGGTGGAGAGTTTGGGGCTGTGAATACGTTTAAGGTCATCAGCATCGAGTGCTGAGGGGCATGAATGACGTTTCTGGTGGAGGTGATATAAAATGAGATGAAGGCCAGAGGTAGAGCCTTGGGTGCACTCACCCTTGGTGCAGGCACAGGAAGAGGAGTCCGCGAAGGTGACCAAGACACAGAGCCAGAGAGGCAGGAAGAGTGACCAGCGTCAAGTGCTACAAAGAGAGAACACTTCAGATAAGCAGTAAGGGTGATTGTGATGACCTTACTGTAAGTCAGTGCCACTCACTCTCCTTCAGTAGAAGCACATTTTGAAAAAAATTTTTTTTTCAACGTTTTTTTATTTATTTTTTTTTGGGGACAGAGAGAGACAGAGCATGAACGGGGGAGGGGCAGAGAGAGAGGGAGACACAGAATCGGAAACAGGCTCCAGGCTCCGAGCCATCAGCCCAGAGCCTGATGCGGGGCTCGAACTCACGGACCGCGAGATCGTGACCTGGCTGAAGTCGGACGCCCAACCGACTGCGCCACCCAGGCGCCCCAAGTAGAAGCACATTTTGGCAGGATGAGCACTGCACCTAAGGTGAGGAAGTGGCATCAGTGGATGTTGTCGCTCTTAAGGAGTTTTGCAGGATGGAGGAGAAGAGCAACTGGCAGGTGGGGACAGGGGAGGAAACACGAAGGAATCCCTCTCGCCTTGTTTCATAATTTTTTTCTGTGAAGTCAGAGGCAAGATCACATGTTAGGAGTAAGGGAGGTGATGAGGATTGGGTAGGAGAATGGTGGAGGTGTGGGTCAGTAGCCGAGAAGATGGGTTGACTTGTACCAAAGTCAAGCGGAGACAGCAGTGTTTCATTGAAAGTAATGAGACTGGATACCATTAATTTGTAGTTGGGTTGCCCTGCGTGGTTATGTGATCTCGTCTTGCTCAGGAACCTCAGATAGCAGAGAAGTTGAATGGGAGAGCCATCCATATCGGGCCAGTGAACTAGACGGACAGCAGAACTAGGCTTTTACAGGAAAATAAGTGATCGGTCTTTGGGTTCATATTCAATTAGGCAAGAAGGGACAAAGTAGCATCTATCCATTTTTCTTCATCGCCACTGCTGTCATCCTCGTCCAGCTCACCATCATGTCTTTGCAATAATTTCCCAACCAGTTTCCTTAAATCCGTGTGTTCCTTCCACATTCTTCTTCTCACTACAACCAGGGAGATCTTTTGATATTTCAAATCTGATCATGCCCAGTCCCTACTTCCAACCCTTCAATGGCTTCTCGTTACTTTTAGGATAAAATCTCAATCTTTAACAGGGTCCACTAGGCCTCTCCTAATTCTCATTTTGTACCATTCTCACCTCTGTGTTTCTTCCTACCACAGAACGTTGAGCCAGGTTTCCTCTGCTTGGGGTATTCTTTCTTTCCCAGCTTGTCTCCAATTTCTACTCATTCCTTGGTCCTTAGATGTAATAGCACTTCCTTGGGAAAGCTTTTTCTGACTCCCTGTAAGAGATAATACCCATTTCCTGGGCATTTCTTTATTATAATCTTCTATGAAATTTTGTGGGGTTTTTTTTCCCCCTCCAGACTAGAATCTTTGTGAGGATAAAGATTGTATCTATCTAGTTCATTGTTGTGTCTCTAATCCTGACCATAGCACACCTAACACATAGTAGGCACTCCATGATTTTTGTTGAATTAGTGAATAAGGTGAATAAGGAATTGGATGTCTTAGTCTGAGGTGAGGATATCTTGAATTAAGACAGCAGGTTTAGTAGTGGAGAGGGAAGGCTGGAAGCAAGATGAGGTTGTAGCCAAAGTAAGGTGTTGGAAGTTGAAAGTACAGAGGTGCAGTAATTTTAGGAGATGGCAGGGTCCAGGACTGGGGCGTTGGAGTGGAGATGGAGGTCTTTGCATTTGATGAGATTATGAAACTCTCTGGCAGAAACGTTGGATGGATTGTGCAGGTGGGTGTCAGAATTGCTGAGGAAAACGGTAGGATTTAAAGTGAGAGCAATATGAGGCAGGAGTCTAGGTCTTTAATAAATATGAGCGAGAGGCTCAGCCCTTTCTTAGAATTCAGTGGGTAAGAATCAGGGTCGTTTGGGGTTCAGTAATGCCACAGTGCCTTGGGAGGCAGTGTGGTGCAGTAGAGAGAGCGTGTGTCCAAAATATCTGGGTTCAGACTTTGGGCAACCACCTGACTTTTTAAGCCTTATATTTGTTTATTTGTAAACAACCCATTTTTCTGTGAAGAAATGCTTTCTCTAATCCTTTTCTATGAAAATGCCATCATTCTTGGGAATAGATTTTATTGTTCCAGAGAAGAGAACAAAGGCCATTATGTGAAAGTTACAGAGGGAGGTGGGCTGGTGATTTAGTTTAGAAAAGCGTTTTCTCACAATTAGAGTTGTCCAACAATAAGATGGACATGTGGCAAAGGAATGAGTTCTCCATCAAAACTTGTATCGATGTGGAGGCGGGCTGACTTCTCTGTCAGAGATGTGATAGAAGGGTTCCTGCATGGGGGCAGACACTGGATTACGTAATCACTAGTCTTGTCCACTTGGAGGATTGGTGGGTTTTGACCCCAGTTGAGATTTGTCTATACATGATTCAATCAACAGATGTTTGAGTGCCTCTTCTGCTTTGCGTGAAAGTTTGGATGCCAGTGTTTTCTTTTTTTCGTTCCTGTGTGCTGAGACAGAGCCCAGGACTGTGTGTCTTAGTCTGTGTTGTGGATATTTCCCATTTGGAATTTGAGAAGCGCAAGCCCGGTGTTGCTGGTGATGTAACAAAAGCTACTGTCCTCACCTGGTGGGTGGGGTTAGGGTGGAGTCTGTGGCCGCACCTGGAGGCATCAAGTACAACAATGTGCTGCCAAGAAGTTTGGTTTAGTATTTGAATTTTTTAGCAAGTAATTCTAGATAACCGTTGGATCTCTACATTACTTTCCAAAACTAATTTTTGGAAAGAATGACCTACTATGTTGGCAGATGAGATCTGTAATGCCATGGCATGGCATTGATGGTTTTCACTGGTTTCTTAGTCACAGGAGCCTGTGTCTGGCTGGGTGGGAAATTGCCTACACGTGTGTGGCTTAATCAACTCTTGTCTCTTATCGCTGACGGCCGTTTGTGTGTTTATTGTACATCTCCCACATTCTTTCAGAAAGTTATAGTGGCTTTCCTAAGTTCCTTTGCATATTTTTTTTTTTAAAGAGAAAATTGAAATTCATTTTGCTGCTCTGCTCTTGGTTTAGCATTAGTTATGCTTTTAAGTTATTTGGGCTGCACCCATCTCCTGTGACCTCTGAGACAAGGACTAAAATGGTCTTGGAGAAGAAATTCTTCTCTGTATCAGGGGAGGGGGAAGCCACTCATTCATTTATGAATTCTGAAGGGATTTAACTCTTAAGTATAAATTGTAAGAAACTAATTATAACTCAACAGTTTGAATTTGAGGTATGTTGGGCCAAAAGTTCCTTATGCATTGGCAGCCTTTTCTCACAATTGTGATACTGAAGTGGAAGGAAATTAGACATTGATAATATGTAGACCGAAAGAGAATGTCAGGATCATGTCAGGCTGTAGTGAACTGAAGTTCATTTTTTTTAACCCTGGAAAGGATCTTAGAGGTCATCAAATGCAAGTCTAGGATATACAAGAGGCAACTGAAACCCTATAAGTAATTTGACCAAAGCCACCCAGCTAACATACACAGGTGTAGGTCAAAATCATACGATCCGAGGGTGGTGGAAGTAGTAACAGAAAGGAGAGTTTCTGAAACTTGGGAAGATGGATTAGGACCATCTAGAAATAGAGGGATTATATAAAGCATGAAGGACCCTGGAATTTCTTATCTGCTAACTTAAGCTGAAAATTGATTGGTTTGGTGGTGGCTGGTGTGGAGGTTCACTGAGTTAATCATTTACTCATCAGGCATTTACTGACTGCCTACAATATTGTAGGTGCTGTGCTAAGTGTTGGGGCTACAAATATGAATAAAACACGTCCCTGCACTCATGGATCTTTTGTACTACTGGAATCGTACAAGAGAGAATACTTTGTATTTTGCCCTCTCTCTCAAAAAATTCGGTGCCACCAAGTTAGTGACCTACTGGCTTTATGACCCACAAATCATTGCTGTTTATTTGCCTTAATATTTCTAAGGAATGCAGAAAATCAGGATCTGATCATACCACTGAACAAACTGTGTCCTGGGGTAAGGGGCGTTTGAAGAAAAAGTATCTGAGTCACCCTTAGACTTCAGGTTGTTTACGAGAAGATGTTTCTGAAGAGAGTCACCTGAGTCACGTTTTACCTTTGAGAATTCTACTTTTGGCCTTCCCCAAAAAAGCAAGGGATTGGTGGGTGTGGTAGGACAGGTGTGTTATGGTTACTGTAGGAACAAGCCGTCTTCTCCAGAGAACTAAACCTGTCTACCGTGGCCAAATTTGGTTAGAGGTTGTTCTTCACTTTGTTATTGCTTCCTCAGCTGGGACTGCCAACTTCAGAGGAATGTGGATTGGTGCCAGGCTATCAGGTCAGGGACAGAATTTCTGCCAAAGTCAAGTCTGAAAGAGGAGATCTTTTTCAGGTGAACTTATTTGGTTCATTTGTCCTGGGTGGAGAAAGGCATGTTTCCTGGGTTCATGAAGTCAATGGACAAAAATGAACTCTGTGTACCTTTGGGATCTCTACTCTGCTTTGTGTAATAGCTTATTGTTTCATTTTGAGTAGTTTTAGCTGTCAGTTTGCTCCTTCCGTGTCCACAGCCAGGCTCAGAACACTAGTCAGCTCTAAAGTTATTCAGTGTATAGTATTCATTCAGCAAATATTTACTGAGGGCCTGTATGCCAGGCACCGTGCCAAGTGATACATGATGAGGATACATTAGTGAACAAGACACACAAGCACTCAGCTTTCAAGAAACTTAAATATTAGAGGAGGAGACCAGACAGCAATGAATTAAAATAATTTCAGGGTATAGCAAATGCCAGGAAGGAAATAAACAAGGTGGGGAGTTCTTCAGGGTGGGTAGTCTGCTGTTTCCTTCTATTAGTTTGGGTAAGCAAACTGATGGAGGGAAATGGAATACTCTAGAAAGACAGAAGAAAAGCATTGAGAGTGACATTAAGTTTTGTGATTAATTTAGTAGTTAAGAAATTAATGGGGAATTAGGAAAGTAAATGTTGCTCTTCATAATAAATTCAACTGAAATGAATGAGGCAGGATAGTTTCCCCATTTGGTTAGGAAGCTGCGGAAATTGGGCTGTGATCATCCTGTCTCAGTGTAATTTGAGCCTTATGTGTTTATTTCCTCCTCAGGTGGAGGGCTGAGTTTTGATCTATGTCCACCCTATCTCAGCTGCCTGAAAGTACTTAATGATCACATGACCCTGGACATGGATGCTGTCCTGTCGGATTTTGTCCGTTCCACAGGCGCAGAGCCTGGGCTGGCCCGAGATCTCCTGGAAGGTAAGGAGTCATGAGGGGAGCATGAGAAGAAAGTAAAAGACTATAGTGGGGGCGCCTGGGTGGTTCAGTCAGTTAAGCATCCAACTTTGGCTCAGGTCATGATCTCGAGGTTTGTGAGTTGGAGCCCTGAGTCTCTGTGCTGACAGCTCGGAGCCTGGAGCCTGCCCTCCCCTGCTCACACACTCTCTCTCTCTCTCTCTTTCAAAAATAAACATAAAAAAATAAAACATAAATGAATAAAAGGCTATTGTTAGGATGACTTGGAACAGTTTAAAGTGATCCGAAAGGTACTTTGTGTATGGCAGGCCTTACATTTAAGTTGCTTCTGATGACTTTGTGTATGACTCACCATAATTTTAAAATGCAAATCCCCCTTTTACCTTGAATTTTGGGGGTGGCTTTCTCCACTGTCAATTTGTGCTATGGTAATGCAAGTGAAATTTTATATTAGTCCACTAAGAGTGTAATTCTAGATCTGTAAGGTTTCCTCTTTATAAAAATGACTTTTGGGTTTTTGTATTTGGAATCATCCGTGGTTTTGTTTCTTTTCTTCCCTAATTTGTATAGATGGTTCTTTGTCGAGTGAATTAAGTTAATGTTTTCATTTTGCTGCCTTCGTTTACTTATATCTGTATATACCCATAAATGTGAACATTCTAGACTTTAAGATCCTCAAGGCTTGGAATCATGTCAGTAGAATCCTTTGCTTAGAGTCATAATTAACAGATGTTTTTTGACGATGGAAGTATATAATGATACAAATGGGTAAGCCTGTGGAGGAAGGGGCAGGTTAGGTTGTTAGCCTTAGCAAGGTGTGACAATTTGACATTTGCTTCTACCTGTTAATTAGGAGATGGAAGGTCTGGGTTTAAACTCCAGTAATCTAATTCAGGATGACTCTGCCCTTGACTGGCATTTTCAGTTTTATCTCCTGCCACCTTCTTATGTTTCAGCTTGGCCCCACTTGTCACCTTTCCCTGGTCACATTGTTTTTGAAGTCTGCAGTGTCTCTTCCTCCTTTGTTCTCCCCAAATTCTCCTCGTCCTCCAGGATTCAGCTCAAACGCTTCCTCTTCCTTTTGTAACATGTGTTGAATGCTGTACGCTTCAATATGTGTGAGGTACTTGAGATAAGATTATTTTATTCTTAAAGTCACTCTGCATTATAGGTTTTATTATCCCACTTTACAGTTTTAAAAACTGAGGTTCAGAGAAGTTAAGGAGGATCTGAACTCAGACAATCTGGTTTCAGAGGCTGGCTCTTCACAATTACGTTACAATTAATATAGGGGCGCCTGGGTGGCGCAGTCGGTTAAGCGTCCGACTTCAGCCAGGTCACGATCTCGCGGTCCGTGAGTTCGAGCCCCGCGTCAGGCTCTGGGCTGATGGCTCGGAGCCTGGAGCCTGTTTCCGATTCTGTGTCTCCCTCTCTCTCTGCCCCTCCCCCGTTCATGCTCTGTCTCTCTCTGTCCCAAAAA